>NW_024609835.1:52728481-52792062 GCF_016920785.2 Ixodes scapularis | reverse complement strand
CCGTGATGGGAGAACAAAACCTTCCGAATAGGACACACCAGTTTTAAAGTGATACAGGTAATATGAATATTTTTAAATTTAATATTTTTATTTTAACTTTCTTGTTATTAAAGCATAAAATGCTTTTTAACGCTGACCCTTATACCAAAATGTTCCCTGTCCGTCCGTGAATTTCCTGCTAAATTTAGCGGGGAAATAGATATCACGTGCCCTATACACACATTTTGTTTCCCCGTTAAGTTTACTGGGAAATTTAATGTAACGTGAACTGACGTCACTGGAACGACGCACCAATTCAGTTTCCCCGCTAAATTCAGTGGAGAAATTGACTCCACACGACCTATACACCAATTTTGTTTCCCCGCTAAATTTTGTGGGGAAATTGATGTCATGTGACTTGTTGTCACGACCTACAGACTAATTAAGTTTCCCCGCTGAATTTGGCGGGGAAATTAATGCCACGTAACCTAAGACTACGTGAACTATACACCAATCTAGTTTCCCCGCTAAATTTAGAGCGGAATTTGACGTCACGGGACCCTAACTATACAAATATTGTGAGACATTGTGGGATAAAAGGACATGTAATGAATAAAAATAAAAGAAAATGCTAAAACGATTGTTGAATGCCTGATGGCTCACTAAGGGCTGGCTCTCGTTCTCTGCTTCCCCTTCGTCTTCACCTATCTCTGAGGCAAGTTTGGCGGTGTGGGCAGGCACACTGCTTACATCCGATCTCTTTACTTTTTTTGTCTTTTTTTTAGGGTTAACGAAGCTCGTATTGTTAATAATTTAAACGCTGGGATTGGGCTTGACATGGAAGACGGAATTTAGCGGAACTAGGTCCGAGAGGATGATGTTCGAGGGGGTGGACTCCAAGAGAACTAGGTCCGGTGGGGTATCGTGCGAGACCGTTTCGGGCTCTGTTGTTAAATTATAAAGGTCAAGGGTTGCTGAGGCCAATTGGTCTGGTTGGACCATGGTGGGGTCCACATATGGTGGATGTTACGCTTTCATCTGACTTGCGTGAATGAAGCGAATCTGTCGTCCAGACGCCAGAGAACTGTTGATGTGGCGAACATCAAAGGGCATGGGGGTACGTTGGTGTGTGATCTGATATAAGCCTTCGAATTTCAGTGGTAATTTTTCAGATACATGAGGCGTAGGCTGCTGTCGTCGAATCCAAACAGTCTCCGATTTCGAACGGGGCATTTCGATGAGATGTGTCTTACATCGTCTTGTGGGTTTCTTGAGATTGTTCTTAGTTACTGGTGGCTTCGCTTCTTATGCTTCGGAGTTTAAGAAGGCGTTCACTGATGCTGCACGCTTAGTGAGGACGAAATGTCTGCTGCGGGAATTTCGGCGAAAGTCCAAACAAAAGTTCAAAGTGTGAAAATTTTATACTGACATAATCCGTCGTGTTTACTGCAAAGGCAGCTCGTCAATTCTTCTTTTTTTTTCCCCCAGAGGGACTGGTCGCCCCTTTCGAGGAGCGTGGCGATCTGGGTTTCCAGAAAGTGTCGATTAGTGTGTGTGTAATGGTAAGGCAGTCAGCCGCAAGGTTTTGCTTCTGGTACGAGGTCTATTTGATGTTCAATTTTATCATAGAGGCTAAGGTCCAGAGAATGGAGCGCGAAAAGGTTGATATGGTCATGCAAGATGCGTTTAATATCGTTATGTTGCCTGGTGGTTAGCTGAGAACCAACAAAGGCCTTTTGAAGTATCGTTCTCTAAGTTCATATAGAGCTGATCTAGTTTCTGCGGCGGGCGCCGTAAAAGTGCGTTCTCATCAAGCTTATGTTTGGTCTGCAGAGGATGAAGTGTTGAGTGCGAAGAGTAAAAGCGTGAAAATGCGTGTTTTGTGAGGCATACGTCGTTGGACATCATCCGTAAAAGTTAGAAAATTAGATGACAAAAGAGTACGCCACGATTTGCATGCCACTTAACTTAAACAATACCTTGACGCGCGCATCGGCCTTAAATGCTTAAATTTACCTTAAAACCTAGCACGACAACGCTGTCTCAGAGCGAACTGGAATGGTGGAATACGGTTCTTACTAACGCGTCGCTTGGTGAGGATAACTGTAGGACATTCAAAACAACGTCAACCACGGTCAAACAAGCCGAACGTAATTTACACCGTGATCATTATTTGCCACAATATGAAACCGTGACTTTAATACTGTTTTAAGACAGGAAATGCAGAATACTCAGTAAGGTAAAGAAAAAAAATCTGGCTGTATGGACAGTGCTGGATCTCCTCGGACGAGGGTGTGTAAACGGGACGAACAGAACTGCACCGCCGAATCCCATAACACAGTTAACTTATCAAATGTAGAAGTATACACTCGGGATCCACCTACGAAAGTGTGCGAACCAGACACGTGGGATAGCATTTCCGAATCCACTAACATAGGTAACTTATGAAATATAGAACTGTCCACCCACGAGTCGTCGCTCCTCTTGCGGGGACTCAATGTCTGCCTCACAACCCGCCGATATGACATCGTTTCTTTGGTCCAAGTATTGGATAATTTCCCGTAACCTTCGAGTTAGAAAGTTCTTTTTCGAGAGGCCCCGCGGAGGCACGTCCACCCTCCCATCCATATCGACTGGTCGTACTCCCAAAACTAGCAGAGGCAAGCATTTAGACATCTTTATTAATGCTGATTAGAAAGACATCGTACACAGTTAGCAAGTCCCGTGTACTTGGTGAATATTTGGGGTGAAAAAACGCTATTTACACAAATTGCCATAAATTTACACGTCGAGTAACGGATAATTTGTTAAAAAATCATGCGAGGTTGTAGAAAACGTGTTATGGTTCGGTCATACACGCACAGCCGTGTAGCCGAGCTCGAAAACACGCATTACCGCCGGCGACGACCGCAGCATTGCCGGCTACCGAAGCACCGGAATGTTTGAGGACACACCTAGAAAGGACCGTGGAGACAAATTTCGCGGAAAGAGACCTGTCTCGGAGACAGATATGCACCAAAAGCAGTTACGCCATGTGGCGGGACGCGGCGAACCCCGCGCTTACCGTGCTCGCTGCCATTGCTGTCCTTGCCAGGAGGGGGTGGTAGGGAAAAGGAAGAGGAGCGTTTCGCCGCAGTAAGGTTGCAACGCCTATTGGCTGAGAGAAAAAAGCAAAAACAAGCAAAACAACATGAACCGGACGTGACGTTAGTTTTTGTTTTGTTTGTTTTTGCTTTTTTCAATTTCATTTTTTGTGTGCGTACGTATATTTTTGTTTTGTTTTTACTTTTTGTTCCTCCAAGTGTTTGTTGGGCGCTTTTCGGAGCGGTCGCGTCGGTTCCAGCGGTCTTTCTTGTTTTATACGTTGTCGTATTCACGACCTTCGTGTTATGTGTCGCGGTATTGCCGAGTGGAGTTGGTCGCGATATTCAATGCTTGGGAACGAGCGTCGGCAGTGAAGTCCACAGTGTCTACAGCGGATTCATGCAAGCTAGCAGGCCCCGTCTCGCCACATCGAGGCCCGTGGGACGCTTGTTCGGAACGTAAAAGGTGAGTGGAATTTGCCTACTGGTGGCGGCGTTCGATCGTCGATTCGACACCGCTGTGGTGGAATTTGATAGCGCTTGGCTACCTCACGTTGCGTCGGGGAAAAAGAAGATAATAGAGATAATCAACGGGAGTGGCATGTGGCTCCCGCGTGCCGCCTGCGCCGCATTTGCATTCAGTAATCGCACTTAAAGAAGGACCAAGCGCGTTGGGAATGTCAGCTTTTGACGAGCTCGTGCAGTCACAAAAGCGTTCTGTCGAAAGACGGGATTTACAAACAAATCAGGCTTCGCGAATGGCCCTCCCGGCGCGTCGAATTTGTGGCGGGTAATAATGTTACTGTTCATCCTGGTAGGCCTGCTATGGTGTTTTCTGCACAAATACTGTATTCTGCCTCGTGGTACACTCTCCGGCAATATGAAAGACCCACTGGGCTGAGGCGGTGGCTGGCGGGGGCGCTGCGAGCGCTCCGGGCAATTCCATTCTGCTTCGAGGAAAGGACGCTCACTCGGGCTCAGCTAAAGCGAAACGCGCTTATCAGTTTGTGCTGAGCCCCGAGTGAGCGCCCTCCCCTCGAAGCAGAATGGAATTGCCCGGAGCGCTCGCAGCGCCCCCGCCAGCCACCACCTCGGCCACGCGCTCCCAGTGGGTCTTTCATATTGCCGGAGACTGTACATTCACACCTGCAGCAGAACTGCTAAGCGATTCTGCTACAGGTAATCGCGAAGAGTTGTGCTCTTCCATAATGTGCATGTTAAAGTGACAACAGATAAGTGCCTCTCTGTTCTACTTCTCCTTTGGTATTCAACTGGTTGTATTTTCTACTACATTTTGTTCAGAAAGTCACTGCGAGACAGGCATTATTGATGTATACTATCCAAAATAATGCTTGAGCATGAGACGAGGTAACAGAAATACTTCTATATGTGCCTGCTTTTTGTGTTTTTGCAAGACAAGGTAACAGAAATACTTCTTTATGTGCCTGCTTTTTATGTTTTTGCAATTCACCGGCTAGACCACTCTTCTAATGGTTATTGTTTTGTTGGGTGTAAATTTTCCACCCCAGGTGTCCGATGTTTGCGGCTGATGGCTTCTACCTACGTGCATCACACAGCGGGCCTGTACCTTAGCCAAGACAGCAGTAAAACAGTTCTGGGTAACTGCAGCGACTGGGTCACCCGATGCCGTTCCAGTGCCTGCACTGCACTCCGCGTGGGTCAATGGGCCAGCGCATGCCTTTTATGGGTTGTCGCCAGCCATAGTGAGTATGGCTTGAAGTCACGTCATGCGAGTGAAATGCTTGTCACCTGAGTGGCGTCAGTTCAGGGGGGGAGGGGGGGGGGGCATTGGTGGGGCTATGACCCGTGGTTTGCGATCACAGACCACCAAGCACCATTGCACTGTTCCTGGATGAACTAGCCGCTCTTGGGGAAGAACGGGGTGCTTTGGGAAGAGCTATGGTGTCCGCTTTTTCGCTAACTCCAGCTGTCGCCACAAACATTTTGTGGAAAGGAGCAACATCTATCAATGAGTAGACGGCGCTGAATGGCCGCAAGGGGCCTCGCTTCTGACCAAGGGGGTGAAGATAGTCCCGTTTCAACAGAGGTACCTCTTGGGGTATTGTACAACACAGGAAATAAAGTGCCCGAAAGTTTTCTACCTCGACGAGGTGTGGGTTATGGCAGGACCAATTTTCTCAAAGGTGCGAGTAGACACAAATGCGGCTTTGTTCCGTGGACACCTTCATATGTGGTGGCACGAGGCAGTCATTGCTTAACCTTGCTTAAAGATCAACGACTGGACTGGTCATGGGTGGCGTGCCTGAGAGTGGGACAGTAGACGGCTGTTATATACCAACTTTAGACTTCATTCACCCCCTAACTGACAGGGCACTGGAGGCTACATGCTCGGTGAACCAGCAGATTGTCAGTCTTGCATCACTTATCATGCCCCTTTCTCATACAGATGTGCAGATCGGACATGAGGCAATAAAAGCTTGGCCCACCAACCACAGAGCTCCTACCGCCCTGTCAGCGTAGGGGCGGCAGAGTTGGTGGGGTCTGCCGAGTGCTTCTAGCGTAGCAGCTCGGCAGTGGTGAGTTACTAGAGCACAAAATGCAATACCGCACTTTACTCTGAATGCTGCGAGCCATCGGAGCCAATCCAGCGCCGAAGGTGTGTCACGTGGCCTGTCCATTGGGCGCAACGGCACGTGGAGCACAGTGTCATCTGGCAGCGACAAAGAGTAGGATTGGCTCCGGTGGCTCGTATCGTCGGCTGCGGTGCAACACAAGGTGAAACGGAGTAGAATGTGATGGCATGTCTCATCACAGGCGCCCCAGGGCGGGCGAGGAGAAACCTCCTCGCCCATCGATATATTGACGGGGGACCGGGGGGAGAAGGGCCTCCGGGATGTGGGCGGTGCCGAGAACAGGCAAGTGTGTGCGACCGGATTTCGGGTAATCGTGGGAGACGAGGCCTGGGGGCCCTCTTTGTGTTTAGCTTTGGCTTAACGTGCGAGTGCGAATATCTGTGTAATGTCGCATGTCTTTGCAGTTTAGATTGAGTGTTTTTCAACGTTTGGTTTTAGGAACAAATAAAAAGGAGCGGAATTCCCGCTCCCGTGAAAGGATCAGGCTGGACTCTGGTTGTTTGACGGGCCACGTGGGATCTGGCGTATCGGTGGCAGTACGCGATTTCCTACGATGTGTCCTTTAAGTTTCATATATTTTGGTCTTGCATTTTAACCACTATTGTATAGCTTGTTAACACCATTGTTTAACATGTTTGTTTCCTATCGTTGCATTTACAATTGCACTGTGTCATGCCCCTGGCTCCGAGGGTAAAATAAATGAATAGAAACAAACCGATTCTGTAAGCTGCCAAGTTCAATTACGATCTCCTCTTTCTGGATATGTACTGTATAGATTGAGCACCGGCCTTGGACAAGCGTAAGTCCATTGCCACAGGCTGAATGCCTGCAGAGCTGCCGAGCCTCGCTTGTGTTTGGTCCCATGGTGGTGCACATTAGAGCACTGTGTCGGCCTACTTTTTGAGGCCAGTCCCGGGCCTCCTGGCAACCCGTTATTTCGTCCTGACAACAAAATGCGCTTAGTCAGCATGCAAAGACCACTGTTACACTTGTTTGAACAAGATTGCAGCTTTAGCGGGCTGCTCGACTGCCATGTTGTGGCAACATTTTATGAAAACAAGTTTCTTACGTAGGCTGCACTCAATTAGAAGGCTGGGAGGCATATTGAATCACATTTGTCCAATCTGTCTGCCAGAATGTGTGAACGTAGAACAGATAGCCCATCGCTTTTGGTAGAGCAGCTCAACTTTGACCAATGTTTACGGTAGGCCTGCACAGTGCTCTAGATAGAACAAATCTAATTTCACTCTCCTTTATCACAGTGTGGAGCTAAAACCTAGTGTGCCCTATCAGCTGGTGGTGGTGTGGTGACCATAGCTTGGCAGGACTTAACCGAGAAAAAGTTTTCGCCTTTGGCCAAGTTTCACTGAGGCACAGTATAGTTTGCTGCCTGATGCGATCGTACAGCATGTATCCACCACTTAGAGCTACATGAGACTGCTTTGATCAAAATGAGAATTATATATTGTCCTCTTAGAAATACAAAGTAGTAAACTTTATAACTTGCCATATAATTCTTCTTTTAAGCTTTCTTTTTGTGCAAACAACACCAACAGCCGGCATTGAATTAAAGTATGCCTAAAGTCGGCAAGCCTCTGAACAACTCTAACGCATTGCCTCAAAGTAAGAAGAAAAAAAAAAACTTAGCATATCGTCTGCTTTTTTTCCCGGCTCTCTCTTCGGATCACCGGTACGCCGATAGTGCAAATAGTCGTAACCTGTTATAAAATATGGCGCATAAGTTGTGCACATAATGATGGCATGCAGTTAGGTAGTAAAAAATAACTGTCAGACGACACTTCACAAAGCAGAACAAAAACTTTCAATAAAATGCGGGAAAAAAACAACAACAATATGTTTTTGCTAAGGAGCGGAGGGGAGAGAGGAGCGACAATTTGAAGCCACTTTATGGCGGCTGTGTCATGTGATTCCAAGATGGCAGCGCCTATGCAACGGAGGGTGAAAAGATCTAGAATTTTAGAAATAAATTGAAGGGATGGCATGAAACCATTGGGCTAGCTCGGATGCGACGGGGGTTCGCCGTCACTCCGATGCAATCACTGTACTATCGTGGTCACTGTTAGCTATAACACGGCAGCGGTGGCCGTCCCGTACCACCAGCGCCTCATAGCAGGTGCCGTCCGAAACTCCGCGCACGAAACCCCGTGCGCGTTGTGATCGCCAAATGGCGATCACAACGCCGCCATTTTACCCTGCAGCGGTCACTCGAGGAACCGCACCTAACATCTATTTTGGCTTCAATCGGCCATTTCGGAGCCTAACAGGTACAGTGGAAAGGGTTACAGGGATGCCACCCCCGTCTCCTCAGCGGACGCGCCGCGAATTCACCTCGAAGTTAAGATGAGCTTAGGTCAAGACGCGCTACCTGAAATTTCCGCTGAGGCATTCTTGTATGAAAAATATATTATAGTGCCGCAAAACCTAGCAAACTAAAGATTTCAGAAAACATCACGCGCCCTCCATTTTGTACTAAACTCCAATAAAAGTTACTACAAAGAGTTTTTTTTTCGAACAAAAAGTAAGGGCGCAAACGAGCTGGTGTACATTGCACATGGTTGAAAAAAACCCGAGACTGCGGGTAAACGACACAACACTAAAAAGTTGGTTTTTACGTTTCTAGTAACGTTGAAACGTACGTCCCCTGATTCAGTTACCAAAGCAGCCGTCTGGCGTCGCGTCGAGCGTCGCGGGGCGAGTCGTGGTGACTAAGGGGGGTACTGTTCGTGCATGCGGCGTCTGTGAGCAGTTCCGTAACTGAGCTAATCTAATAACGTTGGCAGGGGGTAACGGTGACGTCAGAACGCCGAGCGCTGATTGGTTGATCGCGACCCCCTATCTGAGCGTCGTCTGCTCCTTTGCAACGTCGTCTGCTCGCAAGGTCGTCTGCGTCCGTCTTACCTTTCCTACGACTTTCGGAAGTGCAGACGCCAGATTCACGAAACGATCTTACGCCAAAAATGTGCGTAAGAAAAAACTTAAGAACATATTCGTATTCACGAAACGAAATTTTCGTAAGTTTTGCGCAGGTTACGACGAAATCCTTACGACAGCTCCGAAGCTGTCTTACGTACTTCTTACGATCAAATCAGCATGGCCGACAGCGTCGCGGCCGCGACGACTAGGGATGCCGCAAACCACCCTAGGTTCGAATTCGAAAGGTTTCGATATTTTCGAACCGAACAGATGTTCGATTTTGAAAAGTTTCGATATTTTCGACTGTAGGGAGGTTCGAATTCGAAAAATTCGCAACTTTCCAAAATCGTGGGGTTTCGAAATCGAAACGTTCGAAGCTTTCACGGTTTCTAAAAGTTCGGGTTCAATTATTACAAATATTTGTTTACTTGAGGTTCGATAAATTCAAAAGATTTCGAACTTCCCTAATTTGAAATCCGAGAGATTCGAATGTTTCGAATTTATTTGGATCTAAAATCGAAAAATTCGGACGTTTCGAATTTTTAAAGACATAAAGTTCTATGAAATCGAAGCTTTGGAAGCTTTCAAATTTCTTTCTACATAAAGTTCGAAAAGGTCGAAAGTTTCGATTCTCTTTTAATGCTAAATTCGAAAAGAAAAAATGAAGGTTTCCGCTTTCTTTGAAGTCCAAGTGCGCAAAGTTGGAAGTCCGTCTTTCATGTTCCGCCACAGTTTCAGTTTCAAATAACGTTTTGACGCCTCACTGGTTTTCACGAAATCAGGTTTAGAAAAGTTCGGGTGTGATATTTAGACTGCGCGAAGTTGGTCAGACAATTAACTGAGACGACGAGCGCCCCGGATGTGCTGGAATATTTGCCAGTGCAGTGACGTGTAACAATAGATCAGTAATTGTGGCCGCCAGCCCGGGGTGGTCATTAACGTGCATTACGAAGTAATGCTCCTACGAACGCACTGTTTAACTATACTCATCCAGTTCGAAACGGCCAGGGGCAGGCAGTCGGTTGAGGTTCAGAAAAACCTTGAAGTGATGTGGCAAACTGCCCCCCTACCCCCTTTCACGCTGGTAGTAATCCGACCGAACGCCGCCCGAGTGACGCTGGCATATAGTAAGTTTAGTTTGTACATGATGCCAAATCCTGAGCCTGGGAATGAAATTTGAAAGAAAAAGTGTAAGAAGACAGAAAAAAGAGGACAGGACAACGTCTCAAACTCAACTCATCTGAAAACTCCAGCTCAGGAAAACGTCTCAAACTCAACTCAGCTGAGTTTGAGACGTTGTCCTGTCCCCTTTTTTCTTACTTCTTACACTATTTCTTGCGAATTTCATTCCCAGTCTCGGGATTTTGCATCATGATCAACATACACCACCTCGCCTGCACCTTGACAATTTTTTTCGTTTGTGATTGCTTTGGAGGTTTATTTTCTGGGGCTGAAGAAACGCCGAGCAAAAAGCACAGGAGCTGAGGCAACTTGAGGTCGAGGAGCGTTCTACCATACCCATACCTCAGCAAACCTCACTCATGAGGGCCCTCACTCACCCTCACTCACCCTCATCTTCTCAGGTGAGGTGAGGGTGAGTGAGTTTCTGAACCAGGAAAATTCATGAGTGTGAGGCTGAGTGAGGGCTGTGAGGGCGGTGAGGGCCGTGAGGGCTGTGAGGGCGGTGAGTGCCGTGAGGGCGGTGGGGGCCGTGAGGGCCGTGAGGGCCATGAGGGCGGTGAGGGCGGTAGGGTATGAGGGCCATGAATGCGTGAGGGGCGTGAGGGCGGTGAGTGGCGTGAGGGCCATGAGCGCGTGAGTAGTGCGAGGGCGGTGAGTGCGTGAGGGGTGTGAGGGCCATGAGTGCGTGAGGGCAGTGAGTGGCATGAGAGGCGTGAGGGCCGTGAGGGCGGTGAGTGCATGAGGTGGTGTGAGGGCCATGAGTGCGTGAGGCCCCCTTCAGATCGAGCATCTTTCTCAGCAATTTTGGTGTTAATGACGGGTTGTTCTCTAGCTTTCCCTAGATCGACACGAATTGCTGAGATCGGGTCCGGCTCGAAATAAGCAAGCAACTCGGAGCAATTCGAATACGTTTGAAGCAGCTGCATCCAATCAGGGACGCAAAATTTTCACGTGATACATCGTGCCGGCGATGATGACACCGAAAGAGTTGGTTCTGGCTTGAAATCGATCGTTTTTTTTTTAAATAAACGGTTTCAGAAAGGTGCATTAGTTTTCTTAACGAGATTAAATGCATAAAAACGCGTTTATAACGCGTAATTGTGTCGAAATAGTGAAAAAAAAATTCTATTTTGACAATGGCAAATTGCAACAATTGGTTGCTGCGTGTGATCGCGGGCGGCCCGAGTTGCTTGTGTTGCGACGTAAAGTTTCTGGGCGAAATTGCTGGCCTGAGTGGCGTGAGGGCCATCAGTGCGTGAGGGGCGTGAGGGGTGTGAGGGCCGCAAGGGCGGTGAGGGGCGTGAGGGCGGTGACTGGCGTGAGGGCCATGAGGGCGTTGAGACCCGTGAGGGCGGTGAGGGCTATGAGTGCGCGAGGGCCGTGAGGGCGGTGAGGGCCGTGAGGGCGGTGAGTGGCGTGAGGGCGGTGAGTTTCGTGAGGGCCGTAAGTGAGTGAGGGGCGTGAGGGCCGTGAGGACGGTGAGTGCGTGAGGGCCGTGAGGTTCAGTGAGAGTGAGTGAAGGGCTGAAGGTGAGTGTGACTGTGAGGGTGAGGGTGAGTGAGGGGCTGAACGTGAGTGCAGCTGTGAGGGTGAGATTGAGTGAGGGGCTTCGGTGAGTGTGACTGTTAGGGTGAGGGCGACCTAAAATGCCAACCACTGACCATACCAGTGGCGTCGGAAGAGGAGAAACGGGGGGGGGGGAGCTTCAGTCCCTCCCCCCCTCCCAGATATTTCGGACTGTTAAAGAAAACAATACGGGGAAAGAGGGCATGGTCGAGCTTATTTTAATCTGAAATTATTTATGCATACGTATAGCTACTGTCGTTCTTCACTGCATAAAAGATCGCGTAGATGGTCATTGTGTTTAGAAAATTTTATTTACAACAGTGGTGTAATGCCCAGAACAAAACCAAAACCCGAAAACGCACTATGTACAGTATATACAGGCTTTCAAGCGAGCCAACCCTGTGCCTAAGGCGCGGGCACGCACCCGCCGCTCGGCAAAGCGCCCGTCCGCGCGATCACTCGCGCAAAGAGGCCCCCCAACCGGTACCGCGCTCGCACGTTTCGCCCTTGCGACGCCTCAAAGAGGGGGCCGCATCGCGTCCCGTTTCCCCTTTCTCCGCATAACGCGGTCTAGATATGATCAACATATTGAAAACGGAGTTCGATGCGAGAGTTGTGCACGTGGAGATATTAAGGCGGGTTCTCACATGCAGCGAAGCGCTGATGTAACGCTGCTCACGTGCCGTCAGGTACTTATCGTATGCCATGAGCAACAGTTTTGACAGTGCGATACAAAGCTGGTGAACGCTCCCGTCGGCACGTGCTTAGCACGAGGTCCGCGCTATGGTTGTAGCGCTCCGCTGCATGTGGGAACAGGCCTTTAGAAACTCGTTGTCAGGAGGCACTACTCGTCACATGCTCCGTGGCTCGAAAGTTCAAAGCTATGTCTTTTCGACCTAAATAACTGTGCCATTGGTAAAAAATAATCAACAAATAAACATAACAATAAATGCAAAAATAAAAAGCTAGAGAAAAAAAAAACTATCAAGAATCCGCCGGAAGTGTTGTATTCTTGCCTATTCAGAGGCCCAGAACTATGAAACAAGTTTCTCCAACTAAAATGTGTACAGGCCAAAAGAAACACGTCCCAAGAACGTAAAATGAGAAGAAAAAAAATATTTTTCTTTATGACGCGCTGGACTTGAACAATTTTAGAAATTTTCCCCCATGAGTTAATTTCTTCCGTAACGTGAAAAAAACAATAAATACATTAATTTGTGTTCTGCAGATGGTAATGATATGTACTGTTTTTGGTGTTAATTTAAATGCGATACCCAAACAACTAGTGAAAAGACGGTGAGAGTGCAGGCGAGCTGGTGGTAGCTAATCATGTCGTATTACACCTGAGACTGCGGTGGAAGAAATCGGAAGAACTTTCAGTAGAAGGAACAGACACAGAGAACGTCTCAAATTGAGACGTTCTCTGTGTCTGTTCCTTCTACTGAAAGTTCTTCCGATTTCTTCCACCGCAGTCTCAGGTGTAATACGACATGACCCAAACAACGTAGGCGAAAAAAATTACCAAGTTTAGGACATAATTGTCTGTAGGTACATGTAAAGTTTAACATCTCTACCATAAATGGCTTCGGCTATAGCGCGCTTCAAATATGGCACGAACGACAATTGTCAAAAACCCGTCGTCCTTCCTCGCTTCTTCGGGAATCTATTTTTCTAAAACCAAGCATGCCAGATGATTGAAATAAACGGCATTGTCTTTCGCAAGGAATGTGGCACCCCATGTAAAATTGCGAAAAAAAAATTACGAATGTAATTTTTTACTTTTGAAGCATTTTTGATGCATTTTTACTTCGATGCATTTTTTACTGCTTGAATCCAAATGAAACCGCCCGCCGATATTTCGAAGTTCGACGAACTTCGAACTTTTACTCTAAAAGTTCGAAGTTCGTCGAACTTTTGACTTTTCAGGAATCGAGAGTTCGACAATTTTCGAATTCTTTAGATTAATAAGTTAGAAAGTTTGAAAATTATAGAATTTCTTAGCGTAAAAAGTTCGAAAGTTCGAAAAGCTTCGAACTTTTTAGCGCAAGAAGGTCGAAAGTTCGAAAATCATCGAATTTTTTAGTCTATCAAGGTCGAAAGTTCGACAAGCATCGAATTTTGCAGCGTAGGTCGAAAATTCGACTTCCGTCGAATTTCTCGATATGGAAAGTTCGAACATTCGCAATCTTTCGAACCTTTCGAACCGCTTGATTCGATCATCGAAACTTCGATTTGAAAAAAGTTTGCGGCATCCCTAGCGACGACCCACGGACGTTTATTTTTCTACGTGCTCTTCTCACGCGTCCCGACTTCAAGCAGCAAGAAAAAAGTAAAAAGAACTTGAAACAGACCACGACGAACAAGAACGCGGGATCCACAAACACCCGGGAAAAGCTCCAACGGCCACGATTCCACCGAACGCGACCAAGCGAGATCGGCAGTTAGGCCTAGCAGGCACTCCGCGACTCGGCGACAGTCTGCCCAAGACCGGCTGGCGTGCTAAATATAATATGCCCGCGCGACCCTTGTGAACCCTTCCAGTAGTATACTTTGATCGCTGACCTCAATTTCAAGTTAAGAGGTCAATTTCTTCATCTTGTTATCTCCTTGTTTCCCGAGGCAACGGTGATTCTCGCCGGTGAAAAAGCGGTGAATCTCCGACAGACACAGAAAAGGTAAAGCAGCCATCGCTTTGACTAGCAGACATATAGCAGACGACGTTAACTGCGCCGACCTGCCGAAGCCGTTGAAGAGTGAGGGGTCTCGCCGCACACGAAAGGAGGGAAAAAAGTATTTGGGAGGGAACTTGCGGACACTAACACGCTCACTCTCGGTTCTTAGCAAACAAACCTCGGCGCCTCGGGACACCTCGCCAGTGATTCCTTTGGCTTCCCTCCTTGATGCGCGTCTGCTAGTTAGACAAAAACAATGTATCGCTCGAGTTATTTCGTCTGCCCTCTCTGAAAGGCGAAGTCGAGCTCGCTCGTAAAGACCTGCACTTACGAAAGTCGCAGAAAAGGTAAGACAGACGCAGACGACGTTGCGAGCTGACGACGTTGCAAAGGAGCAGACGATGCTCAGATAGGGGGTCGCGATCAGCCAATCAGGGCTCGGCGTTCTGACGTCACCGCTACTTCCTTTCTCATGCGCAGAAGACGAAAATGAGCCCACTTGCGAGGCGTATACTTCGTTTCAGCTTCCGTCCGAGCGCAGCCAAAGCTACGTGTGGCCGGAGCCAATCACACGCCGGCAATAGGTCACGCGATCTCGCCTGCACTATCGTATCACTCCGCCGCGCCGCTGGTCGTCCGCATAGAGTTATTACAATGTACGCTAGAGGTTCAACTGGCGTTAGTGTGCTGTTGCAAATTGAAGCAGACAGCAAGCAGTTCGAAATTGACTTCCAGTAATGCATTTCTACGGAAAAAAGCGAGTGCGTTTCCTCCTTGCGCTCCATTATAAGAGCAAATATCAAGAATAATTCGTACCTACTAGGCACATTGAAACACTTCCCAGACACGCAGATGAAATAATTGGTCAGTTACGGCGTTTTTATTTTAAAATTGTGACATGAAAAACGGTGCTAAAACCGCTTCGTACATGTATTTATGTGCATTGTCAGACACTGTTAGCGCGAACACGGCGCCGGCGCTTTCCAGCATAGGGAATATACGTGCCAAACGAACGAAGGACTTGTGGAAAACCAAGAGAGACGGCAAGAACTACGCAGTAACACTGGATGTGTAACTCCTTGTGCTTGCAGACTATCAAAATTAATTGAAAGTCACGTAATATAGTCCGTTTTGCAATAAATAAGTACTGCTTTATTCTTTCTACTCATGAATACATGCGAAGATGCTTGTTCTGTGCTTAAATCATCACCCGCACGCTCCAAATCTTTGCAAATAAGGGGAAGCCAGAGAACAGGTGCGCGATAGAAACTGCCCAACGTAGGAAATAATAAGAAAACGCATTTTTCGTAGCCCACGTACTTTATTCTTTACGTTTCAAACGTTTTTTCAACCCCTCGTAAAGATGCACGACGGGGGCATTTTCATATAGTGAGACGACAGATATATTAGCAATATAGAAGCACCAACGGAATGCTGGCGAACTTTGAACACACTCTACATTCCTTTCGATTGTTATTTCGCTTGGGATCGTCGCTCGTTTCTACATACCTGCCATGAAACAAAGGTTTGGGCCTGAAATATAGCAAAGTTTAACATCGTTCAGTGGTAAACGAAAAATTCTGTAACTAAAGCAATTAAACTTTTACAATATTAATAAAGGTACATACTATCCGGTACAACCGAAATAACAAAAGTTATTGGTGTTATTTTCCGGCGACGAGACAAAATTCACGCGCGTTTTCCCATAGGAATGCACAGGAAGACCGGAAAAGCAGACTGCATGCTGTCTGCTTCAATTCTCAACCGGAAGTCCCGTAGACACTAGCGCCAGCTGAGCTAGCGTTTACTATAATAACTCTATGGTCGTCCGCGCCGCCCGCGCTCGCCGAGTATTTTGTCTGCTACGGGTGTATCGGTATCGTCTGCTCCAGGTCTAAAAAGTGCCCTTTCACGTTCCGAAATTTAGTCACAGGGGATGCCAGTACGCAGGCTGGCCGCTGGCGTCTGTGTCCGAGCTTTCCTTCTGTTCGGCATTTCGACGTACTTCAGAGATGTGAGTACACATTGCAGGGTGCCCGATGACCCGGCCCTTTGATGTGTCCTTGTATTGTCTGGATATACCAGGGCTTGAGCCGCAGTCCTTTCCACCAGCTTCCCGGCGTTCAATGATATCGGCAGGTGAAGCTGTGCCCTGATTTCGCCGGTATCTGTGAATTGTAGCGGCCCGGACGCTTTTCTTTGTTTTTAACGCATTCGCTGCACGACGAAACCAGAGTCTCCCGCCGAATTTGGAAGTAGGGCGCCTGACGCCCAAACGTGCTTTTGCGAAGGGACATTTTGAAGCGACTCGGTGAGGAAAGCATCGAAGCACATGATTCGGCAATTACGGGAACGAAATCACACACAAAAACGGAGCACCGCAGCCGTGTTGCAGCGGATGTACGTGTTTTCACCAAACCACATGAATTTACATATATTAATAAATACATAAACTTCACATTTAATTCCTTTAGTTGCAAATCATTCACAGCAGTACACATCTGGAAAATTGTGCAATGTTTACGCACAAAACGGTTATTTTAAAAGAATTACTTTTGCGGACTACTTTGTGGTGTGTAGGAATGCTTTTCCCAAAGTTGCGAACCGTCCCTCAGCCTTTGGCTGCGCTCGGACGGAAGCTGAAACGAAGTATAGGGTTCGTCTGTTACGATGTGTCATTCGTGCAACGGAAGCGAAAGGAAAAACAAGTTGATTTTCTGATAGAAATCGTGCCCCGCGGGCAACGAAATCAAACGCGAGCTTGAATTGTGATCGTCTGCTGTTTCATGAAGGAAGCAATTGACAACCCGTGCTTTATTTGCAAGTTTTTAGTCGCTTTATTGCCGTACAGACGCTGTAAAGAAATGCTCAGAACAAACGCATCAGCGGCCCCCGATATTCCGTGGGCGGGTGAAAAATTTAACATTTGTCGACAAAGCTACCCCAGCAGAAACCTGCGTCTGCCCAATAAGCATCCGAGAAAGCTAAACATAGTGACTTTACCAGAAGCTTGGGCAACATAATCATGTTTAACATTATCATGTTTAACATTTACCTACGTCTACTACCTTGCCCCGTCGTATTTTGTTTGAGAAAGCTCTCGTTCTCGACGCCCTCACCAAGGCTAAAAACTGGTCGACCTGTAAAGACGATCACGATCGGAATCAAATGTCCCACCAAACGTTTTGCTGGATATTCCAACAGACAAGTTTTTAGCTCCACCCTTTCAGTGGTTCACGCATAATACCATGCTCAAACGGATCAAGCTTCTGCGCGGACAGCATCTTGAAAAATCGCAACCAGCTGCTTTGTAGTCAGCTGGTTGCGGAAATTTACGCCGTCTGTAAATACCTCTACGACAGCTGAGTTGCTTGAAGTCATTGCATATATAAACTACACGTTGCAGCGACCAACGTCTGTAGATAAACGTTGGCAGCGAATGCACTATCGCATTCCCAACCATCACGTCGATCAGAAAAACGCCAGTTTCGGTTTGAATTCGGTACTCCTTCTACAACATAGATGGCGGCAGCCTCAGTCTTTTGCACTCGGTGCATTTGGCAAGTTTGTTTGAGGCCAGTTCTCCGTGCGACACTCCGCGAGTGCGATGCATTCTGGGAGAGAACTCGAACTGTGCCAGTGCGTGTGAAACGAACTCGCTATGAGCCAGGGCAGCCAAAACGCACCCTTCGACGCAGGAATAGGGAGTTTTAGCAGGTCGTTTCCACACGAACGGTTCGCCCTCGAACGCATCCGCGACGCCACTGCGCATGCGCGCGCGAGTCGTTCAGGGAGTCGGGAGGCACTTCTCGTTCGTTTCTCCCATTCCGGCCGCTGGAGTCGTCACCGCAACGCAGCCAGCACCGTTCACGAGTCGGGAAAAAAAAAGATGGCGGTCGGTTCGGCGACCGCCTTCGCCGACCCAGCCGAGCGTTAGGCTTAGGACAGCGGGAGGCAATTTGCCGTCCTGTTAGTCTGCTTTATCTCAGAGGTTGAACTAAATCATTTCGAGGACTGCTCACAACGGTAAGCGATCGTGAATGCTGTAAACGGCGCATGCTAGTAAATTTTTGCGATCCGCGGGCAGACTAACTGCCGTGGCGACCGCGAGCAGACGAAATGATTTGGTTAGACAGCACACAACATGAACAATCGTTAAAGTTCAAGATGACGGAGACACACCACATACCTTTACGGTTGTTCAGACACTTTTTACTCTATCTAGCTTCGCAGTTCTTGAAATTCCGACCGGCGAACGTTACGTCGGCCGTCTTGTTTACATCAGTCGTACGCCGGAAGCACCAGCCGCCACGGATTTACACGTTGCAGAATGTTTCACATGTTTGCTAGAAGATGGCCCCACCGTTAAGCATGATCATCATCATCGTTTACACGGTCGCGCCACTTTCACGATTCGCTAAAGTATGTGAAATTTGACGTACGGTTTCACGGAACGGACCAGCTGTACCGTTCGTGATTTCGGAACCGTGTGCTTGAAAAACGACTCGCTAAAGCTCCCTAATGTCCCAAATCCACCCGAAGCCGGACCTCCTTGGCCTTCGAGCCGAGGCGACGGCGGTACGCGAGGGCGTTGGCGAGGTGAGCCAGACGCAGGTGGCGTGTGACGTCAAATCTGACGAGCACCGACGTCAGAGAAAAGTGGAGGAGGCGAAGAGCAGTCGTGATCGTGAAAATTTTCACGACTCCTGCAAAAAATTTTACGACTCCGACAAACCGTAAAAATAGAAGCGTCCGCTTCAATTTTCACGATTTGTCGGAGTCGTGCGTTTTGTAGTGTCCTGTTTGGACACCCCTTAACTCGTTCATTTAGTTCACCTCCTTACATATTCTCAATCTCAAGGTCATCTCCACCAACACAAAAGGACAAAGTCAATACAGTTCGAGTGCCAGTCTCCATCACGCAATGCAAGAATGTTGACAACCTTACAGGTCGACAACCTGTAAGGGGGACCACATTCTTGCAAATGGGGACAACCTTGCAAAGTAACACCTTTATAATTCTTGTTTACGCTGAGGTTCTTTTGCTACATGTAGCCTCGCTTATCCAGACCTCTAAGATGCACCCATTCAAGTCAAGTTAATTTAGAAATGGTTGTTGTTGTTCAAAACGTTTTATTTAGGTATACACGAACTCATCTCCGTTACGTCACGGCGCGGTGGTGGAGCGTCGGACGCACTTCCGGTCTGGGGCTGTGGGCGGAAGTGCCCATTTGAGACGTGTATTCCTGCGTTGTTTTGAAAGGAACCAGACAAAAACCTGCTCAAAATGCTGCGACTGGGGCTGTACCAAGAGAGTCGAGAAAGGTTTGAAGGTCAGTTTTCATGCGCTCGGTTTGTCCGGGAACGCGGATATGTGCCGTGAAAAAGGAAAACCAGACACCGTCGGACCACGATTGCTTGGGCGGGAAGCATTTTGAGTTAAATTCACGGATATTACTGGCCATCAAATTTATTTGTTTGATTCCAAAATGAACGCCGTAAAACCGTCAAGTTGCACGGACCACCTGCGGACTACGTTTAGTGCGTCTTCAAGTTCAAACGGCCACCTGATCGTTCGAACTGTCGTCTGCTTTTTCTAACGTTTCTGCTTGTCGTCTGCTCTTTTAGAGGACACCGGCCCGTAGACCAAACGTGGGCCCGGTGCTTGCGATAAGAATTAAGTGTAGGCCTTAAAAGACTTAAGTTTGAAGGTTGGTAAGCGGGCTCGACGTAAACAGTAGATACAAGGAGATGTTGATCATTGTTACCAGTGGCCATCACCGACTTGTTATGCCTGATTCACTTGGTTAGATTCTGCTTGCGATTTTCAGTATCGACGTCGACCAACTCAGCTACGGTTCACGCTTTTGCAGTCCGAGCGACGTCGCTACTGAAAATTGCGAGCGAAATCTCATCACGTGAATCAGGCTTTAGCGTACGTTCTGCGGCGTCCACGCGGAATGAATCGCCGCATGTCAGATTATTCACGCGAAGTTTTGCGGTGTAACGAGCCTCGTTAATTTCGCTGACGCTGCTCAAGTAGTCAGACATCATTAGGAGGACGTAGAATCAACAGTTCCCACGCGAAAAAGAGCGCGGGACTCACACCGGCGCCGACAACATCGCATTTCAATGGTTTGTTTGTGGGCGACGGCGAGCTTTTTGCCCACACCCCCATCGCGCATGCGCGGCGCCGGTGGCGTCCGCGGAGCGCCCCGGTTTGTTTGTAAACATGAGTTGGTGTATAAGGAAAGTACGACGCGGCCGGTCGCATGCCTTGCCGCGAAGGGGAAGGGGAGAGAGACATTGGGGAGGGGAGGAGGAGGAAGAACTATATGAGGCCGGCTACACCAGCCGTTCTGATGTAAGCCAACAACGAGTCGAAGACAAGTTTCCTTTCTTCATTCAGGCCAGTTGGTGCCGTCCAAGCCTCTAGCGTCTTGGGTCGACTCGCTGGGCTGAGCTTAGCTAGTGCAGCCTCCCCCTCCTGCCGTCTTGCTGAGCACTCCCACAGCAGGTGATGCAGGGTGGCGAGACTCTTACACTAATTTTTATTGAATTTCATTTGAAAGTTTATGGAGTCTACTCATCGTACCTTTCGAGTCTCAATAGAAATACAAATGAGTTTTGTAACGAATCCGTAAGGAGTTTACGAAAACTATTGGCCATCGCGTTCCAATTGAAGTTTTGACGTGCTACCGCATAAAGTTTCTAATGTATTTCATATGGATATAATTTGAAAGTCTATTGACACCGTTTCGAGTCTGTGTTGAAAAGCAATTGATTTTTGTAACGAGCCCCTAAAGAGTTTACGACAAATATTGGCCACCGCGTTTCAATTAAGGTTTGGCCGTGCCACCTCATAAGAATTTCTAATAGATTTCATTTGAAAGTCTAGATACACTGCTTTGAGTCTCTGTTGAAAATCAAATGTTTTTTCTACCGCGTTGTACTTGAGGTTTTGACGTGCCATCTCATTAGGTATATTCCGACGAGTCTGAATATACCTAATGAGATGGCCCATCAAAACCTGAATTGCAACACAGTAGAAAAAAAATTGATTTTCAACAGAGATTCAAAGCAGTGTATCTAGACTGTCAAATGAAATGTATTAGAAATTATACTCCTAGCATGCGTTTCTAGATAAAGGGCTGTAAGAGGGAAGACGGCGATAGGTCGCATGACATGTGGTCCGGATGTAACCGTTGTTTTGAGGGAAGGGGAAAGTGCGTGCAAGTGCCACTTATATGTATACGCATGCAGGGTTCAGAAAATGCCTGCATAAAACCGTGGGAAGGAGAAATAACTGGTTTATTAAAAATGCGAAATTCGGGTATATAATACACTGCCTTCGTGTCCATGGGGGACCTTGTACTGCCTTCGTGTCCATGGGAGACCTTGTACGGGTAACCTATAAGAAAAAAAGATGCACAGTTGCACGTTGATCTGCTTATCTAAACTTCAATGTCCGAGCAAGGTATCCTGTTCACAGCGCAGCACTACCTCGCCGAATTAATATGGCAATTCAGGCGAATTGATCCATGATCGTTGACAAGCGCCGCAAAAAACACATGGGGTGGTAAACACTGGCGCCAGTGGTTTATGTCCACTTTTCGTCCCTGTGTATTTATATTTACTTTTTCGTTTGTTTAATATCTTGAAGAAGTATTTTTAATCACAACGGACAGGAAGGAAACCGCAATAGGGCTCTATGCGGATCATAAGCCATGCTCCGAATGGGTGAGTGTCAACTGCAGCTTTCACAACAGTGGCGGATCCAATCCAAGGGGGGGGGGGGGGGGGCGGCCGGCCGCCCCCCCCCCCCCCAAACAAAGTCGACCCCCCTCCCTCCCCCCTTCTCGGAGGGTAATTTGATATGAGTGGAGCCCCTTGCATAAGAAAGAATGGGAGAATAGAATCCTTAAAAATTTTCCGCTCACCGCAAAACGGACGTCTGGATCCGCCCGTTTCACAATTGACGCAATACACTAAGTTCGAATTATTGGGAGGATCGAGACATAAGAGGCCGAATTCAAAAAGCAATTGTCGCAACTTTTGTGTGACTTACAACGGAATATTACGTCATTATCCAAAGTGTCTTACAAACTTCTTAGGGCAAACATGGTGGCTTGGCTTGGCTATTTTGCCGCGACCAGCAATGAATATGGAAGCGTGGGTAAGAGGCATGTGTTTCGCGCACTGTTCACATGCATCCCTACTTGAAGCAGCACAAGGACAACGCTAAACTACACAAGGAGGATTTAGCCGACGAGTCTGCCCAGCTGTCCATCCTGCCCGTTAGAGCTAACGAGGTGCAGGACTTCGATCAACGGCGAGATGCGCCAATGAATCAACGAAAGAGAATGCCACACAAATCTTCAGTGCACCCAAAAGGATTTTTCACCTATGTCACGGAAGGGGGAAAAATCTTCAATAAATGAAAACAATAGTCCACTCCGAGGCCAACAAAAACAGTGCTAGGTTGGACCGATGGCAGGCGATAGGTCCACGCCCGGTGCAATGTCAGGTAAGGAGGCGACGACACGTAGATGGTCAAAAAAACAAAACACAAATTTAATCAGACTTAACACCAAGCAGTCGGTGGAGCGCGGCGACAAAGTAGACACAACATAGAAATCACTTAGTGAACGATCCAAAAACCCTCGGGAGTACATGCACTAACATCCCGGTTAGAAACGCTAAAAAACGTTTTCGAACAACCCTCGATAAGGCACACTTAAAATTGATCGAACACGTTGGCCCTAGCCAATCACAACATAAAATAAAAGTCTTATCTGTAGTCCAGACGCTGCCGGAGCCTGTCTTGGAGTCCCTGGTCGATGAAGAGGAGTCGTCACGGAGTCCGGAATCTTCACGCTTCTCGCAGGGACGACCCGACGTATTACACGCGCACGCACACGCACCGTAGTGCAAACACGCCCGAAGGCTAAACTAAAACTCAGACCCGCAGGCAAACTAGGGTCACAGCCCTACGTACTGAAAATTCAATCGAGACTCAAAAACAAAGGCAATGACGAGCGGAGTCCCGGCCAGCTCCGGGCACTCCTAACCCCAAAGACGAACCACACCCTTTTTCCCGCCAGTCCACGTCTTTATATTGAGACTAGCAGCATTTTCAGGGCTCGTAATCTGACCAATCAGCAATGAGCTTCTTAGCACCCATCGCCGCTCTTTGTTTTAGCGAAGCAACTAAACATACAAAAGTACAGCACCGAGAAACAATCCGCGAGAGACTTTGCCCGTCTGCGCGGCGGTGAACGCAATTCAAGATGCCTGGCAAAGCAACTAAATACAAAAGTACAGTACCGAGAAACAATCCGCGAGAGAGTTTGCCCGTCTGCGCGGCGGTGAACGTGATTCGAGATGCCTGGTTGTGAGCACTGCCCTCAGTCGACAAGCAAAATTAAAATAAAAAATACAACAAACCAATGCTCTCGGTCGGCTTCGACTTTCGAAGAATGTAGGCACCATCCGGCGCTCCCATATCCTCTCTCACCTGGGGAGAGGGTTCTTCCGGCCGGTTTCATAAACAGCCGCATGGAAACGGACAAGACTGAAAGTTGACACCATACATCTTGCACCGCTGGCGCGCCCGAGAGCTCCCACAGAAAGCTTACAAGAAAACCCCGCGATTCGTGACACGACTCCCCACTTTAAAAAATATTCACTCGTGAATATTTCACAATAACAAAGAACGAATCGCAAAACACGTCTCTAAACTCACAATGGGGCACTCTGTTCACATAAAATTCAAGAAAATGCGCAAGCAACATCTTCAAAGAACACACACTGTGGCATAAAAAAGACACAATTACTCTTGTTGTGGGCAACCATCTTAACATATCCAACGATACATGACATAGGCAATTTGTGCTTAGGTATCCTTTCTGCAGTCAAAATGCACACATAATCAATTAGATGTGCCCAAGATCAAATAAAATAAAAGTGTGACGAAAACACCCTGCTCACACGCAGGACAGCTGTAACATACAAGTTCAAACTATTTCTCACTGTTTACATACGACTCAAATAGTCCGCCCCCACATTTTCACTTCCCTTGATATACTGAACTTTAAAATCATACTCTTGCAGCTTCAGACTCCAACGCATTACCCTGGCGTTAGCGTGCCGGGTTTGTTTGATGTACTGGAGAGGTTCGTGGTCTGTCTGGAGCACGAATGTTCTCCCGTAGAGGTAGGGCTTAAATTTGTCGATGCCCCACACTACGGCTAATCCCTCTCGTTCAACAGTTGCGTAGGCTTCCTCCCTTGGGAGAAGTTTCCTGCTGGCGTACGCTATGGGATGTAGCGTGTCATCATATTCCTGCAGCAGGATTGCGCCAATGCTGTGATCGGACGCATCCGTTCGTAGCACGAACTCCCTCTCGAAGTTGGGCAGCTTCCGAATGGGGGCCTCCGTAAGGCTCTTCTTCAGCTGGTCGAAGGCTCGCTCGTGTTCCGGTGTCCACTTCACGGTGTGCGACTCTCCCTTTTTGGTCAGGTTAGTGAGGGGTGCTGAGATCTCTGCGTATCCAGAGATAAAATCTCGGTAGTAGCCCGTGAGGCCCAAGAACGCTCGCACCTGACGCTTTGTCTCGGGTCGTTTTGCGTCCCGGATTTTTTCGATGGTCTTCGGAAGGGGGGCCACTACTCCGCGGCCGATCTGATGTCCTAGAAAAGACACTTCCTCTAGGCCAATCTCGCATTTGGTGGGCCTCACAGTCAACCCCGATTTGCCAATTCTGTCAAACACCTGCCGTAGAGTGCTCAGGTGTTGTTCCCAGGTGTCAGTAGCGATCAGTACGTCGTCGTAGTAGAAACTAACGCCCGGTATGTCTCCCAACAGGAGCCGCATAAGGCGCGTGAACACTGCCGGCGCCGTCTTCAGTCCGAACGGCATGTACTTGAACTGGTACAGGCCACTGGCCGTGGAAAAGGCAGTCTTCGGTCTTGATTCATCTGTCAAGGGGATCTGCCAATACCCCTTGCTGAAGTCGAGCTTAGAGAAGAACCGTTTCGTCCCGACCTCTGCGAACAAGAGGTTTGCTCGCGGCATGGGTTCTGAGTCGGCGGCCAGCACGCCGTTCAACCGCCGGAACTCGACGCAGAGGCGGTGAGTCTGATCGGGCTTTTTGACCACCAACACAGGGGAATTGTATGCGGAGTCTGCCCGCTCGATAATTCCCATCTGTAACATGCTTCGTATTTCGTCTTCGATGCTGTCGCGCACTGCAAATGGTAACGGATATTGCTTCGTGTGTACCGGCTTGTCCGTTTCCAACTTCAAGTGACACTTGATAAGGTCGGTTCGTCCTGGAACGTCGGAGAAGATGGCCCTGTAGTCTTGAACCAAGGCCTCGGCCTCTTTTCGGCACTCCGATGCGAGCCCAGGAGCGAACACGACATCGCTCGCAGTTTCGGTGCTCTGCAATCTCAGCATGGGGAAACCGCCCTCTCCTTCGGATTCCTCCAATGCGACAACCGTACAAGCCGCAGGAACCTCGTCAGGTGCTCGTTCTTCATACTTTTTAAGCATGTTACCGTGGAATAATTTTATGCCATGCCCCAGGTCCACTTCGTAGTCTAGGGGGCCTTTCTGTCCGACCACGGGGTATGGTCCCTTCCATTGCATCAGCAACTTGTTCTGGTCGGTGGGGAGCAAGATTAGAACTAAATCGCCAACACCGATGTGCCTGTGACGGGCCTTCCGATCGAAGCAACGACGGTAGCGTTCGCTGGCCCGCTCAAGTTCCTCGTGGGCAATCTTACAGGTGTCCTCGAGCTTGTTGCGTAGCTCGAAGACATACTCATACGTTGTCTTGGTCTCCTCCTCCAGCGCCTCATTCGTCCACAATTCTTTAAGTACAGAGAGGGGGCCTCGTACGTTCCTTCCGTAGAGCAGCTCAAAAGGGGAAAATCCCAGGCTGGCCTGAGGAACTTCTCGGTACGCAAACAGCAGCGGTGCCAAGTAGCGATCCCAGTCTGCTGGCTTTTCTTGACACATCCGCTTCAGCATGGTCTTGAGCGTTCCGTTGAATTTCTCTACAAGGCCGTTTCCCATTGGGTGGTAGGGCGTCGTGAACAGTTGTCTCATGGAGAGCAGCCGTCCCACCTCTTTTATGACGTCCGACGTAAAGTTGGAACCGCGGTCACTGAGCACTTCTCGGGGAACCCCAGTTCTAGTGAACATCTCCACGAGTGCCTCGGCTACTCGCTCGGTGGAGATATTGGGCAACGCCACAGCATCTGGATACCGCGTCGCGTAATTGACCATCGTTAAAATATACTTGTTTCCCCTCTTGGTGGTCGGTGAAATGGGGCCCACGATGTCGATGGCCACGCGTTGAAAGGGCGTCTCGATGAGCGGCATACTCCCCAGGGGCATCTTGGGGACCTTTCCTTTCGGCGTCGTGCGTTGGCAGCGGTCGCAGGACTTCACGAAGCGTTTCACGTCTGCTCCGACGCCAGGCCAGAAGAATTCTTCGAGCACTCGGTTTACTGTCTTCTGAGCACCCTGGTGACCCGCCAGAATCCCATCGTGCGCCATTTTAAGGATGGTGGTCCTGAACTTCTTAGGCACCACCAATTGGTGAACTTCTCTTCCGGGTGACGTTCTGTAGGACCGGAACAGGATTCCGTTTCTTACCACAAACATGCAGGAGTGCTTCCGCTTCTTGCCCGTCATAGTTTTCCCGACGTTTTGGAAACACGTCCTCAGGCTCGAGTCGTTTTGTTGCTCCCTCTTCAAAGTGTCTGGTGTAACTGCTCCCTCCTGAACTTCCGATACTCTCAACGGTGTAGGCACCGTGGTCTTGTGTTCAGCCGCCTTCTTTTGGAGTCTTGTTTCAACCGCCGCGGTCACAGTCCGTTCTTCGTTCCGTACGTCAGTCTCGGGCCTGCTCTCTTCCGCTGCTGGTTCAGCGTCCCATTCGGGATCGGGATCTGCTGCTGCTCGAACGCCCGGAATGTTGCCTAGTATTATATCATACAGAGGACTTTCCATGCAGAGAGCCGTCACCTCCCCACTGAAGAATGGAGACCGCACCAGCAGTCTCGCCTCCGGCAGCATCTTAACGGTGCCATCAGCAAGGTAGACCGCCTTGGAAGTTCCCGTGAGCTCCTCTTTTGAGATGAGATTCTTCCGAACGACTACCGTGTTGCAGCCGGTGTCGCGTAGGACGGTGACACTGCGTGTTCCTACCCTGCCGGCTCGCACGGGTACTCCATTCGTCAAATTCGTTTCCTCCTCCTCTATCGTGGAGTTTACCACAGGGAGACGGTCACCGTTCTTGAGTTCTACGTATCCGTCCTGCACGACCACTTCTTTCTTCTTGGTGGGCTCGGTAGCCACACAGCAGGAAGCTTGAGAACGCCCTTTTGATCCTTCTTGACAGGAGTTGGCCGCGTGGCCCGTTTGGCCGCACCTCCAACAAGATGCCTTAGTTGTGACTTTATCCCGGCAATCGGCGGCACGGTGCCCAAGCCGGTTACAGAGAAAACAACGCAGTGGTGGCCGCTGTCTTGTACTTTTCTTGTCGACGGGCCGTGGGGGTTCGGAAGTCGGCTTCTTTTCCTCCACCTTTTTCCCAAGCGACTGCGTTCCTTGCGCCTCCAGGTATCGGTCGGCCAAGTCTGCCATGTCTGCCAGTGTTTTGGTTGTTCGCTCTTTGATGAAGAGGGCCAGCTTTGGTGAGCAGCCCTTGAGGAATTGCTCGGCTAGGAGCAGATCTCGAAGAGTGTCGTACTGCTTGGCCGTCTCAGAGAGCTCAACCCAGCGGTCGAAGAGACTGGCTAGACGCGCTGCATATTGGGCCCCGGTCTCTCCTCCTTCAGGTCTGGCGTTCCGGAACTTTTCGCGGAAACCGTCCGCGGTCAATCTGAACCTTCTCATCAAAGCTCTTTTAACGGCATCGTAGTCCACTGACTCCTCTGGGCTGAGACGTCCAACGACCGAGAGCGCCTCACCTTTCAGGCACAGCGCGAGCATCGTCGCCCACTGGTCGCGAGGCCACTGTAGGCCCATGGCTAGACGCTCGAACCTGAGGAGGTAGGCGTCTAAGTCGTCTTTTTTCTCATCGAAGGCCGACATCCAACGCTGCGGACTGGTCAGCACTGCGCTGCTGGTCACAGAACCTTCGTTCGAGGGACTGTTCGTCCTCGCTCTTGCATTTTCGGCTTCCGTCAGCCGAATCTTCAGCTCCATCATTTTTAATTCAGCTTGAAGCTCCGCTTCTCTAAGTTGAGCTTGCCTCTCTCGTTCGCGAGCGCGCTCCTCTCTGTCCTTATTCTTCTCTTCTTGTTCCCTGTTCTTATCTATTCGATTCCTTTCTTCTTGAACCCAGGCTTGCAGTTCAGCCCCGCCTAAGCCAAGTTCTTTCCCAAGAGCGTACAAGCCTCCGGGGTCCATCTCAATACTTTAACAGGGTGCGAGCATGAGAAAAAAAAAATTATCGCAAGTCCCCTTAACTTATGCACGCTTGCTATGACTCTCCACGGTGAGGTCGTCCCACTCCGACATTACACCATCGCCACCGGTCCTGTCGCGGACGCCAGTTTGTCACGGAAGGGGGAAAAATCTTCAATAAATGAAAACAATAGTCCACTCCGAGGCCAACAAAAACAAAGTGCTAGGTTGGACCGATGGCAGGCGATAGGTCCACGCCCGGTGCAATGTCAGGTAAGGAGGCGACGACACGTAGATGGTCAACAAAACAAAACACAAATTTAATCAGACTTAACACCAAGCAGTCGGTGGAGCGCGGCGACAAAGTAGACACAACATAGAAATCACTTAGTGAACGATCCAAAAACCCTCGGGAGTACGTGCACTAACATCCCGGTTAGAAACGCTAAAAAACGTTTTCGAACAACCCTCGATAAGGCACACTTAAAATTGATCGAACACGTTGGCCCTAGCCAATCACAACATAAAATAAAAGTCTTATCTGTAGTCCAGACGCTGCCGGAGCCTGTCTTGGAGTCCCTGGTCGATGAAGAGGAGTCGTCACGGAGTCCGGAATCTTCACGCTTCTCGCAGGGACGACCCGACGTATTACACGCGCACGCACACGCACCGTAGTGCAAACACGCCCGAAGGCTAAACTAAAACTCGGACCCGCAGGCAAACTAGGGTCACAGCCCTACGTACTGAAAATTCAATCGAGACTCAAAAACAAAGGAAATGACGAGCGGAGTCCCGGCCAGCTCCGGGCACTCCTAACCCCAAAGACGAACCACACCCTTTTTCCCGCCAGTCCACGTCTTTATATTGAGACTAGCAGCATTTTCAGGGCTCGTAATCTGACCAATCAGCAATGAGCTTCTTAGCACCCATCGCCGCTCTTTGTTTTAGCGAAGCAACTAAAAATACAAAAGTACAGCACCGAGAAACAATCCGCGAGAGACTTTGCCCGTCTGCGCGGCGGTGAACGCAATTCAAGATGCCTGGCAAAGCAACTAAATACAAAAGTACAGTACCGAGAAACAATCCGCGAGAGAGTTTGCCCGTCTGCGCGGCGGTGAACGTGATTCGAGATGCCTGGTTGTGAGCACTGCCCTCAGTCGACAAGCAAAATTAAAATAAAAAATACAACAAACCAATGCTCTCGGTCGGCTTCGACTTTCGAAGAATGTAGGCACCATCCGGCGCTCCCATATCCTCTCTCACCTGGGGAGAGGGTTCTTCCGGCCGGTTTCATAAACAGCCGCATGGAAACGGACAAGACTGAAAGTTGACGCCATACATCTTGCACCGCTGGCGCGCCCGAGAGCTCCCACACAAAGCTTACAAGAAAACCCCGCGATTCGTGACAACCTATGAATGGCATGAACCTGATTTGGTGATCACTAGCGCCCCCTCGTACTTCAGTAGTGATTTTCAAAGTGGTGGGCAGCTGTGCGACTCTACCACACGAAAAGGCACATTCCTGACTGGATGTGCGTTTTTAATGCGGAAGCATTATATGTCCATGGAGCGGAAAATCCGGCGTCCGGCCGCGTTAACCGAGTGGTACCAAATGTTAACAGAGGAATAAAAGAAAGAATAAAATGTGCTTCCACGACTGAGATTTGAACCCGGTGCCGCTGTGTGAGAGCCGGGCATGCTAGCTGCTGTGCTATCTCAGCCGCTTCGGAATGCGGCATTACTCTCCCCTCAAAAAGAAGCTTGTCCCATTACGGCAAAAGACGGCATCGGCGCTGATGTGGTCGAAAGATGCTCACAAAAATATGTCCTCGGTTCGATGACATCACACTTCACGTGACGACATGACGTACCATGATGTGCGACGCCGTATGATGTAACGTAAAACAAACATTAGAGGGGCACTAAGTTATCCCTACGTGGATTGAATGCGAAAGCATTGCCATTCCTAACAATAGAAGAAAAAAAGAAGGAAGTGTCGTTAGGACTGGCAATGCTCTCGCATTTAATCCACAAAGGGATACCTAAGTGTCCCTGCAATTTTTTATGTGGAGTAGAGCTCGAATAAACGGCGTGCGGTGCAGTATATCCACGATTAAGTTGCTGCTAGTCGTGAGGCTTAATGTTTTGCACCAACAATACCGTAGAGTTTTTCCTCAGTTGCGACGAAGCGCCACAGCGCTACGAACTTGCTCGAAATTTCTGCATATGTGACCGCTTTCTTCTGGAAAGCTATGGTGACCTGCCACTCACTTTTGGCCAAAGAACAGTGAAAATACCAGATGTGAAAATAGCCATAACAAGCATTAAAGAAATCAAGATGTGGGTCATAGCATTAGCTTCCCAACGTGGCGAGACTAACACAGGATTTCTGTTACTCGCCGTTTATAAGACAGGAATCGACTTTTTCCGTTCTGATCTTGAAAACAAAGTTTGGTTCGGTGAATTTTGTAGCAGAAGGCCCGTGCTTTCTCGTTTGTGGGGTCATTTTCTCGGTTCAAAATATGATGCAGAGTCCTTCCCATAAAAATTCATGGGTGCCCCGCTAGGACTGTTCGAAATGATTAAATTAACTGAAGTCACGCTATACTCTGTTGCCACTCTAGAATAGCAGAAGCCCCTCCCACAAAGCCCTTCACTCTTTTTAATAAGCAAACACTAGAGAGGAGGAGAGCCGAGAGGACACCGCCAATCATGGCGAGCAAAGGGAATTATGGCAGGGGCTTGTGCTATTCTATAGTTACAACGGACTATAACAAAAGTTTACAGTACCATAAAAACAAAAAGACCAAGCATGCAGAGAAATTCGCAGGAAGTGTAGCAGGGACAGAATAGAAAAAACTGCAGCTGCAATATTTACCCTTCAAATTTCCCTCGCAGCGCAGCAGAGACGACATGCTGGTCGTCAGCGCCTGGAGAGCCACCCCCTTATACTGGAAGCACATGTAGTCTGAAACGAACAACAAACAAAAAATTAAATGCATGGACAATCCGCACACACTGTTATTTCGCTTCATTGGCCGCTTCAGAGAAAGCAAGCATGCACACCGTTGTCCAACCATGTCAACTGCTAGCCGAAACTTCCTGCCGCCAGGATTAAGATATTGCTTGCGCTATAAAAAAACAATTACACACAATCCAGCTGGCACGCTGAAAGTTCAAACATCGAAGAAACTAACTCATAAAACTTCAATGCAAGAGCTACACCTCGTGGACAATACACAAAAGTATGTTCAGTGTAAACCTTGGTGCACTGCAAGGCTGCTTTACCTCAGCCAGTTTGGAACATCTGCAGTTTCATTCTTTTCAAGATATTATGCCTGAAAATTTGTGACAAATTAACTGGGTTAAATTTTTTTAATCGACACCCGGCCTAAATATTTAGGAAGTATACTAGTGGGTTAATTTCTAACTTACCATAATTATTTTTGGCATTTTGAAGGCGTCGCTTCAGGGTACAGTTTTCATATTGGATCCACCTCACCCTCACAGCTGCAACCACACTGAAACGTTTCCATAGTTTTAGGCATGGTAAATAAAAGTCTGCAGTTTCTCTCAAACACCGCTGTCACAAATTTTGTCTTTTTTGTCATTTTGTTCTGTTTAAGGTTGGTTGGGGGGAGGGTCAATTGCAATCCTCGCACATGTTTACCTGAGTGTCAAAGGCATGAGCTCGGACGAGATTATACTCCCTTTCATACGTGGCGCAACGCTGTCAAAGCTACTGGTGCGAGCGTGGGCCTTGAACTCGTTGATCACTTGCACGCCTCCTCGCACAAGCAAAACCGTAGATGAAGCCACGCACTCGCGTCAGTAGCTTTGACAGCGTTGCACGCCAAGTATGAAACAGAGTATAATGCCGTCCGAGCTTCAAACCAATGGGAAGAGGAAGACAAGAAGAAGGAAGCGGGACTTGGAGCGTTTCGGGTTGACCAACCACGAACCTGTGACAACCGCATAGGTCATTCAACACACGTCCCATACCGCTTAAACACTGTGTCGAACTGCATTTTGAAGTCAGTCCCAATTCCAACGGTCTATGAACAGAGGCATTCATTTCGTGGCATGCCTTGAAATGAATCGAAGTGACGCAAGCTGGGAACATACTGCTGCTGCTTCATTTGGGAATAACTGCGGCACTCGGCTTGATCACACCAAAATTGCAAAATGAAAGAGAGAGAAAAAAAAAAAGAGGCGAAAAGGAACAACTACTGTATCAAAAGTTCTAACCGACAAATGTAAACCCAGCTCAATTCTAGAAAGTCAGGGGACCGAAGTTTGTCCTAACCCTTACAAAAATGAACAATGAGTTTCAATTGAGCTTCTAATGTGTTTTTATAGAGTCAAATGAAACTCATAAGAAACTCATCGTTAAATGAGTTTTATCATTACCCACTCCATATCTATTCTTTTGAATTTACTCATTACAAATTCAAGTGAGGTTTATCGATACCCAATCAATATAAATTATTTTGAGTTTTACTCATTACAAATTCAAGTGAGGTTTATCGTTACCCAATCAATAGCAATTCTTTTGAGTTTATTCATTACACATTGAAATGAGTGTTATAAAAAAAATCAATAAATCTACTCCCTACTGCATTCCACCCGAAGCAAATAGCGCTTCGGTGCTAGTTCTGATATACAGATTTATTTCCTGTGCTTAAAATAATAACTGTATTCACCCTCTTTAACTTTTAAAGGCTTATTCACACGATGTATGTCTTCAACGCGCCACAGTTTAGCGAAACCAAGATTTCGCGAAATCGGCCTGTTCACAAGTGGAGTTTGACGCGCAAAACCTTACGAGAATTTCGCCAAACCTTGTCATCTGCACCGGGAATACCAAGCGTTTCGCATCAAAATGATATGAAGTACGCAGTGTGAAGAGACAGCCTGTTTTATTAATGCCACTCAATGAATTTCGTCAGATTCGGCTTAACGGGTTTACTATAGTCCTGCCAAACCCGGGAAAAACCTCGAGATGATCTCGAAGCATTTCGGACATTTTTGCACCGCTAATAAAGGACGTTATCCCCAGTCATCATGTTTATATACGGTGCTTGCGCCCGCCGCGACTGTTGACGAATCTGCACCGCGCCCCCAATCCGTACTGTAGGCGCCGTTCACACGCCTGCAACCGAGTAGGACCAAGCAAGACTCGTCGCCCGTACGCACCGCTTCTCCGCTTGTCGCTTAGGGGCTTGTCGCTCGCCATGTTTGTTTGTTTTCTTTAGGCTTCGGCTCGGATACGGAATCGGCCGAAAATCAGACTCCTCCAAAAGCTCGCTCCTCCTCGAAGGTCAGACGTCATAGCGAAGTCGAGCGGCCATTGACAGCGTCTGCGTTTCTCCTTCGGGTGATTGACGGGCGTCGGTACGGTGAGGTTTCAGCGAAAAATTTCTCCAGAAGCGAGAAACACCGCCACTTTTTTCGAAGGCGCGCCACCTTTTCGGTCGCGTTCAGACGGGCAATCTGTTTCCCGAAACCTAGTTTCGCGACACAATATTCGCCAACAAGATGCATCATGTGAACAGACCTATTTACGGCGCCCCTCTATCGCGATTTGGTCAGTTTCGGTTTCAGTATTGTAACTTTTACTGGGTTTCATAATTGAAGGATCGCGTCTTCGACGCCCCATCGGTAGCGACACCAGTTCTTTGTTTTTTTCTTTTTCCGGCATAATTTCGCTATTTTTGCGACCGTTGGGTGCGACCTTTAGACATGGAAATGTGCTAGTTTAATCAAATTTATCTATCTCTTAAGTTTTCTCTTGTGATGATTATGTTCAAGAAGATCGCGGAAGACCGACGACGCGACAGAACGAGCAACTCAACGCAGTTGGTAAGCATACTTCTTTGTTTGCATTGTACGCGTTGAACGAGAAGTGAACATTATGGAGTTTTAGAATAATCTCGTGGCTGCTGGGCATGCGCAGACCCAAAACAAGCTTCGGTCTCGAGCTTTGGGGCCCGTTATTTCTCGATAATAGCGTGGGTACCGCAAAAGGCGGCGCCCACGGCATCTCTGTTGATCGCGTCTTCGACGCCGTCGCCCGCTCGGGAACTGCGTGAGTCGCACTCGGTGACGGGTCCATATCACAAGAGCGAATGACATTTTAGCGAACGGCGACATTTGAGCGAATGATCGTTTTAGCGAATAACGGGGGCGCGCGTTAACCCATCCGTCGCGCTGCGCTTTACGCCGCTTCGCGGCGACAGTCTGCGGCAACTCATTACAAAAATATGAACTAACTTGGCCCACCCGAAAACGCCGCTTCGCGGCGTCCGACTATTCGCTAAAGTGTCATTCGATGAAACGTGGGCGTTCGCTAAAACGTCATTCGATCAAGTGAGTGCCTCCCCTCGGTGACCGCGGTCGGTATGGTCGTAGCGTATTGAAAACGCCACGGATCGCTGGATTCATAGCTCAAAGCTATCGAGGCGCGTGTACTTACGATCGCGGCAGACATGTAAGCATGCCTGGGTAGTGGATCGTCTGGGCCTCGTAAGTACAACAGAGCAGCTTGGCAGCGACAAAAACAAAACATGCGGCATCGAGTATAAAACAACTATAAAAATGTTACTCTGGACAAAAAGCTTGTTTAATTTTCAAGATAAAAAACGTTGTAACTTCCAAATAAAAGCTGTCTTGACATCTTGGTGGCGTTTTAAGCGCGAGATGCTTGCGTTTTGGGGGGTCCCCGGCAGTGAAACGCTATTCTAAAACTCTTCGCCGCAATCCTCGCTATTTTGCCGTCCGTAACGCGCGGTAAAGTAGCGCCCAATATTCTAAAACTCCCTATTTTCTCGGCACACGTTTTCTCGTTAAGCTAGAATGTTTTTTTTTTTTTTTTTAAACTAGTTGGGTTTGCTTTATCTGTCCCAATGTTTGGATCTATGTGCAGCGTATTGAAAAGTTGCCACTCATTCTGCGTATGGTCCGAGAAAATGTAGCTTATGTCAACAGAGCACGTATTGAATTCCTAATGCTACTTTTCAGTCCGTTGCTTTAGAAAATGTCTTATTGTTCTGGCAGTGTACTGATGTCTTTCAAATATAAATTGATTACATTGATCATACTTCACTACATTTCAGAAGTTTGACTTCCTTGGAATTCAATTCATGCAGAGCCAATATTCCTTTTCAGTGAAAATGGTTGAAGAGGATATCCATCTTTTGTTTTTAAGTTATGGAAGTGGACTAAATTGTACTGTTAGGACAAACTTCGGTCCCCTGGCTTTCTAGAATTGAACTGGATTTACATTTGTCGGTTAGAACTTTTGATAAAGCAGTTCCTTTCGCCTCTTCTTTTTTTTTTTCTCTCTTTCATTTTGCAATTGTGATGTGACCAAGCCGAGGGCCCCAGTTATTCCCAAATGAAGCAGCAGCAGTGTGTTCCCAGCTTGCGTCACTTCGATTCATTTCAAGGCATGCCACGAAATGAATGCCCCTATTCATACACCGTTGGAATTGGGACTGACTTCAAAATGCAGTTCGACGCAGTGTTTAAGCGGTATGGGACGTGTGTTGAATGACCTATGCGGTTGTCACAGGTTCTTGGTTGGTCAACCCGAAAAGCTCCAAGTCCCACTTCCTTCTTCTTGTCTTCCTCTTCCCAGTGCTTTGAAGCTCGGCCGGCATTATACTCTGTTTCATACTTAGCGTGCAACGCTGTCAAAGCTACTGGCGCGAGTGCGTGGCTTCATCTACGGTTTTGCTTTCGGGAGAAGGCGTGCAAATGATCGAGATCAAGCCCCTCGCTCGCGCCAGTAGCTTTGACAGCGTTGCGCCACGTATGAAAGGGAGTATAATCTCGTCCGAGCTCATGCCTTTGACACTCAGGTAAACATGTGCGAGGATTGCAATTGACCCTCCCCCCAACCAACCTTAAACAGAACAAAATGACAAAAAAGACAAAATTTGTGACAGCGGTGTTCGAGAGAAACTGCAAACGTTTAATTACCCTGTCTGAAACTTTGCAAACATTTCAGTGTGGTTGCAGCTGTGAGGGTGAGGTGGATCCAATATGAAAACTGTACCCTGAAGCGACGCCTTCAAAATGCCGAAAATAATTATGGTAAGTTAGAAATTAACCCACTAGTATACTTCCTAAATATTTGGGCCGGGTGTCGATTAAAAAATTTTAACCCAGTTAATTTGTCACAAATTTTCAGGCATAATATCTTGGAAAGAATGAAACTGCAGATGTTCCAAACTGGCTGAGGTAAAGCAGCCTTGCAGTGCACCAAGGTTTACACTGAACATACTTTTGTGTATTGTCCCCGAGGGTGCAGCTCTTGCATTGAAGTTTTATGAGGTAGTTTCTTCAATGTTTGAACTTTCAGCGTGCCAGCTGGGTAGTGTGTAATTGTTTTTTTTTTTTATAGCGCAAGCAATGTCTTAATCCTGGTGGCAGAAAGTTTCGGCTAGCAGTTGACATAGTTAGAAAATGGTGTGGATGCTTGCTTTCTCTGAAGCGGCCAATGAAGCGAAATAACAGCATGTGCGGATTGTCCATGCATTTCATTTTTTGTTTGTTGTTCGTTTCAGACAACATGTGCTCCCAGTACAAGGGGGTGGCCCTCCAGGCGTTGACGACCAGCATGTCGTCTCTGCTCTGCTGTCGAGGCAGATTCAAAGGGTAAATATTGCAGCTGCAGTTTTTTCTATTCTGTCCCTGCTACACTTCCTGCGAATTTCTGTGCATACTTGGTCTTTTTGTTTTCATGGTACTGTAAACTTTTGTTATAGTCCGTTGCAACTATAGAATAGCACAAGCTCCTCCCACAATTCCCTTTGCTTGCCATAATTGGCGGTGTCCTCTCGGCTCTCCTCTCTAGTGTTAGCTTATTAAAAAGAGTGAAGGGCTTTGTGGGAGGGGCTTCTGCTATTCTAGAGTGGCAACAGAGTATAGCGTGACTTCAGTTAATTTAATCATTTCGAACAGTCCTAGCGGGGCACCCATGAATTTTTATGGGAAGGACTCTGCATCATATTTTGAACCGAGAAAATGACCCCACAATCGGGAAAGCACGGGCCTTCTGCTACAAAATTAACCGAACCAAACTTTGTTTTCAAGATCAGACTGGAAAAAGTCGACTCCTGTCTTATAAACGGCGAGTAACAGAAATCCTGTGCTAGTTTCGCCACGTTGGGAAGCTAATGCTATGACCCCCATATTGATTTCTTTAATGCTTGTTTTCACATCCGGTATTTTCACTGTTCTTTGGCCAAAAGTGAGTGGCAGGTCACCATAGGTTTCCAGAAGAAAGCGGTCGCATATGCAGAAATTTCTAGCAAGTTCGTAGCGCAGTGGCGCTTCGTCGCAACCGAGGAAAAACTACGGTATTGTTGGTGCAAAACATTAAGCCTCACGACTAGCAGCAACTTAATCGTGGATATACTGCACCGTACGGCGTTTATTTGAGCTCTACTCCACACAAAATATTACAAGGGTACTTAAGTATCCCTTTGTGGATTGAATGCGAAAGCATTGCCATTCCTAACGACACTTCCTTTTTTTTTTTTCCTCTATTGTTAGAAATGGCAATGCTTTCGCATTCAATCCACATAGGGATACCCAAGTTCCCTTTTAATATTTTTTTTTATGTTACACCATACGGCGTCACACATCATGGTACTTCATGTCGTCACGTGAAGTGTGATGTCATCGAACCGAGGACATATTTTTATGACCATCTTTCGGGCACATCAGCGCCGATGCCGTCAAACATGATGAAAAACAGCCTCGGATAAACAGGGACCAAGAACGGGTAAAGACATGCCGTCTTTTGCTGTAATGGGACAAGCTTCTTTTTGAGGGGAGAGTAATGTCGCATTCCGAAGCGGCTGAGATAGCACAGCAGCACCGGGTTCAAATCTCGGCCGTGGAAGCACATTTTATTCTTTCTTTTATTCCTCTGTTAACGTTTGGTGCAACTGGGATTTTCCGCTCCATGGATATATAATGCTTTCGCATTAAAAAGGCACATCTAGTCAGGAATGTGCCTTTTCGTGTGGTAAGGTCGCACAGCTGCTCACCACTTCGAAAATCACTATTGAAGTACGAGGGGGCGCTAGTGATCACCAAATCAGGTTCACGCCATTCATAGGTGAAGGATCCTTTTGGATGCACTGAAGATTTTTGTGGCATTTTCTTTCGTTGATTCATTGGCGCATCTCGCGTTGATCGCAGTCCTGCACCTCGTTAGCTCTAATGGGCAGGATGGACAGCTCGTCGGCTGAATCCTCCGTGTGTAGTTTAGCGTTGTCTTTATGCTGCTTCAAGTAGGGATGCATATGAACAGTGCGCAAAACACATGCCTCTTGCCCACGCTTCTATATTCATTGCTGGTCGCGGCGAAATAGCCAAGTGATGTGCGGCCATGTTTGCCCAAAAAAGTGTGAGACACTTTGGATAATGTTGTAATATTTCGTTGTAAGTCTCACGAAAGTTGCGACAATTTTGTTTTGTTAATACGGATTTCTTCTCGGGTTTTGTCATACGCAATTTTTTATCGTAAGTTTGCTTTTTGAATTCGGCCTCTGATGTCTCGATCCTCCCAATAATTCAAACTTAGTGTGGCGGATCGAGACCTCCGTTTTGGGGTGGGCGGAAAATTTTTGAGGATGCTATTCTCCCATTCTTTCTTGTGCAAGGGGGGTCCACTCATGTCAAATTGCCGTCCGAGAAGGGGGGGGGGGGGAGGGGGGTCGACTTTGTTTAGGGGGTGGAGGGGGGCGGCCACCCACCCCCTCCTTGGATCTGCCACTGTTGTGAAAGCTGCAGTTGACACTCACCCATTTGGAGCATGGCTTTATGATTCGCATAGAACCCTATTAACGTTTCCTTCCTGTCCGTTGTGATTAAAAATACTTCTTCAAGATAGTGAGCAAACACAAAAAAAATGAATAAAAATACACAGGGATAGCAAGTGGACATAAAACACTGGCGCCAGTGTTTACCACCACTTATTGTCCATGTGTTTTCTGCGGCGCTTGTCTACGATCATAGATCAATTGGCCCGAATAGCCATATTAATTCTGCGAGATGCTTATAAGTCTTAGCTTCTCTATGTTCAAATTTGGTAAACTTCATAAGGGACAACATCTGCTCGCTTATCTTTGGTAGACCTTTTCAAAAGCCGAAGTAAAATAGTGCAATGTGGCGGCAAAAACAGTGAGCGATTGATTCTCGCAGACTCGGGGGCAAAATATACTTTTGCATTATGGTGCCCCTGACAATGTTATTAGTGCCACTCATTAAACTATCAAGGTAGTGTTTAATTTAAGTGCCTGGGTGAGCAAAAATGTAGGAATTTTGAATGTGACTTTCCGCATTTAAGGCTGGTTCACACATACAGTGCAGCGCTAACTCAGTCCTGTTAAGGCATTAAGGCAACGAGTCACTGCTACTTCCATGGCTTGTATCGTGTGTTCTGAGGGTCCTCCCCTCCTAAAGGCCTGATGTAACGGTTTGTAATACTGATTCAGTGCTGAGGTAGTGCTGCGCTGTGATCAGGATACCTTGCGGGGACATTGAAGTTTAGATAAGCAGATCAATGTGTAACTTTGCATCTTTTTTCTTTATAGGTTACCAGTACAAAGTCTCCCATGGACATGAAGTCAGTACAAGGTCTCCCATGAACACGAAGGCAGTACAAGGTCCCCCATGGACACTAAGGCAGTGTACCGTATACTCGAATTTTGCATTTTTAATAAACCCGTTATTACTCGTTCCCACCGTTTTATGCAGGCATTTTCCGAACCCTGCATGCGCATATAGGCATACATATAAGTGACACTTGCACTCACTTTCCCCTTCCCTCAAAACAATGGTTAGATCCGGACCACATGTCATGCAACCTATTGCCGTCTTCACTCTTAGAGCCGTCTATCTGGAAACCTAGAAGAAGGAAGGAGTTTACGAAAACTATTGGCCACCGCGTTCCAATTAAGGTTTTGCCGTGCCACCTCATAAGAATTTCTAATACATTTCATTTGAAAGTCTAGATACACTGCTTTGAGTCTCTGTTGAAAATCAAATGTTATTTTCTACTGCGTTGCAATTCAGGTTTTGATGGGCCATCTCAGGTATATTCCGACTCGTCGGAACATACCTAATGAGATGGAACGTCAAAACCTCAAGTACAACGTGGTAGAAAAAAACATTTGATTTTCAACAGAGACTCAAAGCAGTGTATCTAGACTTTCAAATGAAATCTATTAGAAATTCTTATGAGGTGGCACGGCAAAACCTTAATTGAAACGCGGTGGCCAATAGTTTTCGTAAACTCCTTAGGGACTCGTTACAAAATATCAACTGTTTTTCAACACAGACTCGAATAGGTGTCAATAGACTTTCAAGTTATATTCATATGAAATACATTAGAAACTTTTTGCGGCAGCTTTGTCGAAACGTCAATTGGAACGCGGTGGCCAATAGTTTTCGTAAACTCCTTATGGATTCGTTACAAAACTCATTTGCATTTCTATTGAGACTCGAAAAGATACAATGAGTTGACTCCATAAACTTTCAAAAGAAATTCATTAAAAATTTTTGTAAGGGAATAGTACAATCCCAGTCCACTTCCATAACTTCAAAACAAAAGATGGATATCCTCTTCAACCATTTTGACTGAAAAGGAACGTTGGCTCTGCATGAACTGGTTTCCAAGGAAGTCTAACTTCTGAAATGTAATGAAGTATGATCAATGTAATCAATTTATAGTTGAACGACATCAGTACACTGCCAGACCAATAAGACATTTTCTAAAGCAACGGACTGAAAGTAGCATTAGGAATTCAATACGTGCTCTGTTGACATAAGCTACACTTTCTCGGACCATACACAGAATGAGTGGCAACTTTTCATTACGCTACGCATAGATCCATACATTAGGACAGATAAAGCAAACCCAACTAGATAAAAAAAGAAAAAAAAATCGTTCTAGCTTAACGAGAAAACGTGTGCCGAGAAAATAGGGAGTTTTAGAATATCGGGCGCTACTTTACCGCGCGTTACGTACGGCAAAATAGCGAGGATTGCGGCAAAGAGTTTTAGAATAGCGTTTCTCTGCCGGGAACCCCCAAAACGCAAGCATCTCGCGCTTAAAACGCCACCAAGATGTCGCGACAGCTTTTATTTGGAAGTTAGAACGTTTTATCTTGAAAATTAAACAAGCTTTTTGTCCAGAGTAACATTTTTATAGTTGTTTTATACTCAATGCCGCATGTTTTGTTTTTGTCACTGCCAAGCTGCTATGTTGTACTTACGAAGCCCAGACGATCCACTACCCAGGCATGCTTACATGTCTGCCGCGATCGTAAGTACACGCGCGCCTCGATAGCTTTGAGCTGTGAATCCAGCGATCCGTGGCGTTTTCATACGCTTCGACCATACCGACCGCGGTCGCCGAGTGCGACTCACGCAGTTCCCGAGCGGGCCACGGCGTCGAAGACGCGATCAGCGGAGACGTCGTTGACGTCGTGGGCGCCGCCTTTTGCGGTACCTACGCTATTATCGAGAAATAACGGGCCCCAAAGCTCGTGTCCGAAGCTTGTTTTGGGTCTGCGCATGCACAGCAGCCACGAGATTACTCTAAAACTCCAAAATGTTCACTTCTCGTTCAACGCGTACAATGCAAAGAAAGAAGTATGCTTACCAACTGCGTTGAGTTGCTCGTTCTGTCGCGTCATCGGTCTTCCGCGCTCTTCTTGAACATAATCATCACAAGAGAAAACTTCACAGATAGATAAACTTGATTAAATTAGCATATTTCCATGTCTAAAGGCATTTCCATTCCGCGACACACCTGTACCCAACGGCCCAACGCACCACAAACGCAACGGTCGCGAAACTGGTGAAACCAAGGGTGAAACCAGTGAAACCATGCCGGAAGAAGAAAAAAACAACAAATAACTGGTGTCGCTACTGATGGGGCGTCGAAGACGCGATCCTTAAAATATGAAACCGAAACCAGTACAAGTTACAATACTGAAACCGAAACTGACCAAATCGCGATAGAGGGGCCCTGTAAATATGAGGTCTATTCACATGGTGCATCCCCAGGGAGCACAAAAAGTCGTGGAAACGTCGAGAAAAACTCCCGAACGTCCGTGACATCCCGCATGACTTCGATCGTGTTTTTTCGATGTTGAGGTGACGTCCTTATGTAACGTTCCATTAAGGCTCTGTTATACTCCGACGTAACGCGTGCGCGCGTGCGAGCGCGTCACAGCGACGTCACGTCGGCGAAAACCCGACGCTGCCAGCGGCGTTCGACGCAGCCTGACCGCCTCGACGCCAAAATAGAGCATGCCGTATTCCGCGCCGGCCGCGCCGGCGACGCCGGACCAGGATGCATCACACGCTGGCTCACGGCAGCCCTCGCGCGGGAAGCGCGGCGAATACGAGCAATAGCAGACGACAGGAGCACCACTCCGTGTGGCGTCATGTTTGAAGAATGGGACTCGGTCGGTCGAGAAGCTGATCGAGGGAATTGAATCCCGGACAAAAGCTCACCGGACAAAAGCTCACCGGACAGAAGCTCACCCATTTTTTCACAGACCCGGACAAAAGCTCACCCATATTTTCACAGACCCGGACAAAAGCTCACCACGAGAAAATTTCATGTTGGTCTTAACACGAGTGCGGACAACTTAGGTGCATGCGTGCGACACAGAAAGGCAACGATAAGTTAAATCTGACAGGCGCATGGTTTGTTGATTTTAGTAGAAACAAGTTTATTTATCGATTGGTTAGAAGCGAATGCAGTCCCCCACTAGCTCCAGCAGTCTTGGTAAAGCTCGATGTACATGCAAGCCCTCCCAAATATTTCTAAGACGATTCTGCAGGTGCAGAGTAATTTTTCGCACCCGCTTTACGGTGGGCTCACGTCTCCGGGCTTTTGTCAATGCCGTGGCAACGAGCGCCTGATTTTGCTGTAGGCATTCAATCAGCCTCAAGACGCTTGGATGGGCGTGTCCGACGAGCTTCTGGAACCCGGTACTCTATCTTTCGCAGGTGTTGCTCATCCGGTCTTTATCTTGAACAGTGGTGTCGTACATATTCCACCGTACCGGGGGAAACTCCGGTCGCCGTCGGCGCAGAGTCAGGCGAAGGGAAGAATTTGCTCTGGGTGCCGCCGCAGATGGAACAGAAGCATAACGGAAGCGGCCGTTGAAATACGTGCAATCAAAATAGTCAAGCAGGTAGCCGATTTCAATGGTAGACTTTTCCCTGGTGGATTGTTCTTATGGAGCAAGCTGTGGTGGAAGGAACCCGACCCTATCTAAAATCCCGCACAAGTTCTTAAATTGGTCATCTGTCCTGTACTTTTCCAAAAGGCCGAACTCCCGTTCTTTTAAAGTATTTTTAAAAAATTCGCAACTCAATGGTGGATGAGGTGCAAGTTCTCCTAAAAATGGTCCAATGTCCATTGCGTCCGCACTTTATTTCAGCCCGTGTTTCGCCCGGGTAGGAAAAAAAAAAAACGAAATCGAGGTGAGCTTTTGCCCGGGTCTGTCAAAAAACGGGTGAGCTTTTGTCCGGGTCTGTCAAATATCGGGTGAGCTTTTGTCCGGTGAGCTTTTGTCCGGTGAGCTTCTGTCCGGTGAGCTTTTGTCCGGTGAGCTTTTGTCCGGTTACCGAGGGGAATTCGTCCTCACCCGTGTGTCTACGAGTCGAGGAAGCTTAAAGGACCCATGAAACGAATTTTGGGCTGGAGTAAATCCATTTTTATTGGGATTTTACTAATAGCACATGGTTCAGTGGGCCAAAAGAACAAAGGTAGAAAGTCAGAAGCCTGACTTTCGCTACAAAAATTTGCAAAACATAGCGGACTATTTCGTACCTCCTTCCCTTCGTAAACTCTCCGCCTTTTCACTGTGATACATCCGCGGACCCCGCAGCGCGTCACCGGGCTACTAGCCACCATAACCGGGCCCCCGCAGCGCGTCACCAGGGCCCAAGCGCACGTCACACGATACCGGACCTCACTTAATCCCTTTACCCCTAAGCTGATATTGCGGTGGAAGCTACGCGCTTGCCGGACCAATCAGCCGCCTCCCTTTCATCACCTGACCTCATTCTCTGCGGGTCGGTATGCGCGAGAGGGCGTGATCACGTGGAAAATGTGTGGCTGGCCCAACGAGCACGTAGCTTCCACAGCACTGTCAGCTTCGGGGTGAACGGGGTGGGGAAAGCAACTATACTTCGTTTCAGCCTCCGTCCGAGCGCAGCCAAAGGCTGAGGGACGGTTCGCAACTTCGAGAAGAGCATTCCTACGCACCACAAAGTAGTTCACAAAAATAATTTCTTTTAAAATAACTGTTTTGGGCGTAAAAACTGCACAATGTTCCAGATGTGTACTGCTGAAAATGATTTGCAACTAAAGGAATCAAATCTCTGAAGTTTATGTTTTTATTAATATATGTAAATGCATGTGGTTTGGGGAAAACATGTATATCCGCTGGCAACACTGCTGCAGCGCCCGGTTTTTCCAGTTTTTCTGTGATTTCGTTCCCGTAATCGCCGAATCATGCGCTTCGCTGCTTTCCTCATCGATGGTCGAATCGATTCAAAACGCCCTTCGCAAAGGCACGTTTGGGCGTCAGGCGCGAGAAGTCGTGCTGAATGTCTACTTTCAAAGTCGGCAGGAGGCTCCGGCCGCGTTGTACCGCGAATGCGTTGTAAACAAGCAAAGCGTCCGGGCCACAACAATTCAGATACGCGGCGAAATCAGGGCACCCCTTTACCTGCCGATCACATTGAACGCCGAGTAGCTGGTGGAAAGGACTGCGCCTCGAGCCCTGGTATATCCAAACAATACAAGGAAACGTCAACGGCCGGGTCATCGGGGACCTTGCAACGTGTACTCACAACTCGAAACTATGCCGAACAGGTGGAAAGCTCGGACACAAATGCCAGCGGCCAGCCTACGTACTGACATCCCCTGTGACTAAGTTTCAGAACGTGAAAGGGCACTTTTTAAACCATCGCAGACGATACAGTTGGTACACCCGTAGCAGACGAAATACTCGGCGAGAGCGGGCGGCGCGGCGCGGCCGACCGGCGGCGCAGCGGAGTGATACAAAAGTGCAGGCGAGATCGCGTGACCTATTGCCGGCGTGTGATTGGCTCCGGCCACACGTAGCTTTGGCTGCGCTCGGACGGAAGCTGAAACGAAGTATAGTCGGAATTTTGAGCGACGGGCTAATCTTCTAGGGGGACAATGGCTGTGTCCGGGCTACACAAGCGAGATTCCGGGCAGGAGGGGACTCCCTTCTTTCCGACTTCTTGAACTGTTTGGTACAATGCGCGATTTATGAGTTGAGGAGAAAAGCTAAACAGAAAAAAGTTGAAAAAGCGTTTCATGACTCCTTTAAGTACCGTAGAAAGGGCGCTTGTCAAAGATGTACCGTATGTACAGGTCCCGTCAAAGTAAAACGGAGCGCCGGAGCGGCGACCGAACTGCATCGCCGCGCTATCTAGCAGCGCCTGCTGGAACTGATAGGTGCCGCCTGCGCATGCGCGCGTGCCGTTCGCGGTGTCCTCCGTTTTCTTGTTTGATCCTCGCATTATATGTGTCTCGAGCTGCCAAACGCTGTTCCGATAAACACCGCTAGGCGTTCGACTCACACTCGGAGATAACGTTGCCTGCAAGTGGGAAAGGGCCAGTGTCGTCGATGAGCACCGCCCCTTGTGCTATCAGGCGTCGATTTTAGGAAGATCGTTGCGCCGCTCGAACCACCGATAACGTGTGGGTGGGAAGAAGAAAACGGAGGCCCCAGCGGAAGGCACGTTCGCATGCGCAGATGTAGCCTATCAGTTCCAGCCGGCGCTGCCAGATAGCGCGGCGATGCAGTTCGGACGTCGCTCCGGCGCTCCGTTTTACTTTGACGGCACTTGTACATTGACCGCCAACGCTTGTGGCGAGGCGGTGCACCAATAGTGCAAGCGCGAGTTTTCGGCGTGCAAGGTACGTCCACGCCATCGCTGAAACTTGGCGCTCAAGAAGCGCGAGAATTTTCGTCTGCTATTCGAAACGAAAAGAAACCGGAAGTTGCGCACTCTCGCAGGAAACGTACCCTCGTAGTCAAATTCTGCGCATGCGCCGCGCCGGCGGTCCACCGACGCGAGCCGCGGGAGCCGCCAGGGACGCCGGAGTATAAAAAGGGCGAATTTTTTACGCACGCGGCGTGATTGACGTGACGTAGCCGACTTCGGCCAGCGTTCGCTTGCGCGCGTGTTACGTCGGAGTATAACAGAGCCTTAAGAGTCCAATCAGCGACGTTGTGACGACGTTGTATTTCAACTCAAACGTCGTCAACGTTCCCACGACATCGATGCACGACGTTCTCACAACGTCCAACGCTCACGTTTCTTTGACGTTGAACTGAAGTTCATAAATGACATTCCGTTATCGTCCTGTCCGTGACGTGCTGGCGACGTCATGTTTCAACTTCTACGTCGTCATCGTCGCCACGACGTCAAGACCAGACGTTTTAGAAGCGTCGAACACACGTTTCTTCGACGTTACAATAAAGTCAATATAGTGACGTTACATTATTGTCCCGTCAGTGTCGTTTCAGCGACGTCGCGTTCACACCCAAATGTCGTAAACGTCATACGAGACGTGCTGGCAACGTCGACCACTCACGTTTTGTTCGACGTTTTTAGATTTTCCAGCTCCATCTCCAGCCGCAGAATCATGGTCAAGGTGACAGTGCTCAAGAGCAGCAAAAAAAAAATATATATATTTTTTGAGAGGTTGAGAAATTTAATTATTTATACATTAATTTATGTATTTCAAAATGCTATTAATTGCACATCGATGACGCTAGGGAGGACATATACAAAACTCAATGTACAGTCGGCACGAAATGAAACGCGAACAAGGAGCGCATGGTTTTCGACCCACGCTGAGTCACCTAGAGACGAAACACCAAAGGTTTGGATGCACTGAGCAAGAGTCTAACACATCGAAGGAGGAGCCATCTTCTTGCAGCTCCCATCTGGTTCAGGTGGTGCAGCATCTAGCGAAAGAAATGCACCCACTGTTCGCGTTTCATTCCGTGCCGATTGTACACGGAAGAAAAAAAATATGAAAGCATGTTGGGAATATCATTCCTTTTAGATGTGCTTGTTATAATTTTGGTCTGTTTAAAATATTGTTACGGGCTTAATTTTCGAAGCCCATGGCGTCTAGAACAGGTCAAATTGTGCCGTTCTTGCTTTTTGCACGCGCGTTGTCGTCTTTCAAGGGTCCTGGCAAACGCCTCAGGAAGCCGCGGCACTATCCGCTCTATAGGTAATTTCAGGCATGCATCATTTCCTATAAGAGTATCCATACTTCTCCGCGACCACCCGAGATTGTTTTAAGGTTCCTCAATTTCTCTTCGTATTTTGTAACCCATGCTCACCTGCGCACAACCCAAAAAATTCGCATCAACATCACAGTTCATCCACAACACCAACTGCCAGCGCCTTAGGGCTTTCGCTAGATCGGGGCGCAAAGTCTTGTCATGTGACTGTCAGTACAGATCGGGCTTTCGTTGCCACTGGTGACGTACCCAAACAAAAAATTGCATGCCAGCACACAATATATCAGAGCACAACTTCACTGCACGCTTGCGGATTTTTGGAGTTGACTCAAAAAATAAAAAAATAAAATGCCCGGCAATGACGAAATCCGGTAGGTACTGTCAACGGTTTGTGAAAATTGGCGTTCATGATGCCAACCCCTGAATGGCCCAGATGACGGTCCAAAAGCGTTCAAATCCAGACCGCACATACGTGCCGGAAAAAAAAAAAACACAGACACACACACAAAATAAAGAGGAAAAAAAGAAAAAAATTGCCGGCACGGCGCGAGAGAGAGGGGGAAAGGAAGGCAGAGGAGATGCCAGTGGCATCTCCACAGAGCCCTATGCGATGCGTCGGGAAGCTCGGCAAGAAGAGGGCGAGAGAAAACTGGGGGAAGATAGTGGCGACGAACAATTGGCAAGGGTAAGTTCCAAGTGCACGTGTTTTCTCAGTCGTTCCCAAAATATTTCACTGAATTTTCTGTTCTTTGATATGGCCCAGAGAGAACAGCTCTGGGACCCGGTCCAGCTTTTTCCGAAAGCCAGTCACTAGCACTGGCCGTCACGTCTACGGGTCTACGAGGCAGGCTGCTATGTCCCCGTGATTTTTTTTCGAGTCTGCATACAGTGTAAGTGCTGCGATTGGACGAGTCGTTCAAGTCGCCCCCATGAAGAAGTCGGTGATCGCCAAAAACGGCGTCGTATTCAGTCACGGCTCGAGGACCTTTTCCAAGGCCATAACGCTTCACACGTTGAATCGTACTACTGCTCGGATCAAGGTGCCTGTGAGGATGTAAGTGAGGCCCACAGAAAGCAAGTGGCAGTGCACATAACGGCGCGTCAAGTCCAATCTCCGATCAAGACCCTTCAGACGCCTCCGACGATCCCAATCAAGAACGCCCAGCGGACGGGATCGCCCTTCTGAAACCATTCCCGTGCACGCAGCGAGAGTACCAGCCACGTGCAATGGGGCGGCTAAAGCACGCGCGTCAGCGCATTAATCAGAAGCAGAACGAGGTAAGCGGTGGAACATTCCGCGCTGCGTGACATCGTCTCTTGTTCTTTTATTTACGTGTATTTTTTTTATATATCTTTGAGGCTTACACATCCAGGGGCGTCTTTTGGCGGCGCTTCGTACTGCATCTCGTGTCTGAAAATGTTCAAATAAACAGTTCGTACCAAACCTGTGTTTTAATTACTTCCTTCGTACTTGCATGATAGCAACTTGCCTTCGCAATAATACCGAAAAAATACTTTTTCTTTTGGGGGGGGGGGGGGGGGGGGGGGGAACAAAGTTTTCCCACGACGGCTAGGGAACGTAATTTGGAAAGGTTCTGTGAATGTCGTTGTTAGTCCGGATGTCGTAAACACACGTATCATAAACGTCGAGGGAGGACGCAACGGCCCACCGAGACGTGCATGTGACGTGCAACAAACGTCATTTCGAACGTCCCCTCGACCTTCTGTGCACCTTTTCTCGCGGACATTTAAAGGTTTCACCGACGTCGAAGGAAGGTAACGTCCGGACCTTCGACGTTTTATGACGTCACGTTACAGACGTCTTCGACGTTCTTTCGACGTTTTCTTCACGTTTATGTACTGCTTGGGTCTTGTTGGCGAATCTTGTGTCGCGAAACTAGGTTTCTGGAAACAGAGTCCCCGACAGAACGCGACCAAAAAAGTTGCGCGCCTCCGAAAAGTCAATCACCCGAAGGAGAAACGCACCCGCTGCCAATGGCCGCTCGACTTCGCTATGACGTCTGACCTTCGAGGAGGAGCGAGCTTCTGGAGGAGTCTGATTTTCAGCCGATTCCGTATCCGAGCCGAAGCCGAAAGAAAACAAACAAACATGGCGAGCGACAAGCGGAGAAGCGGTGCGTACGGGCGACGAGTCTTGGTCCTACTCGGTTGCAGGTGTGTGAACGGCGCCTACAGTACGGATTGGGGGCGCGGTGCAGATTCGTCAACAGTCGCGGCGGGTGCAAGCACCGTATATAAACATGATGACTGGGGATAACGTTCTTTATTAATGGTGCAAAAATGTCCGAAATGCTTCGAGATCATCTCGCGGTTTTCCCCGGGTTTGGCAGGACTAGTAAACCTAGTGAGCCGAATCTGACGAAATTCTTTGAGTGGCATTAATAAAACAGGCTGTCTCTTCCCACTGTGCGTGCTTCATATCATTTTGATGCGAAACGCTTGGTATTCCCTGTGCAGATGACAAGGTTTGGCGGAATTCTCGTGAGTCAATACGTCAAAGGTTTCGCGAGTCAAACTCCACGTGTGAAGAGGCCGATTTCGCGAAGTCTTGGTTTCGCTAAACTGTGACGCGTTGAAAAGATGCATCGTGTGAATAGGCCTTTAGGTGTAAAAGAGGGTGAATACAGTTATTATTAAGCACACTTACTTATTATTACTTATTACCTACAATTACTTATTATTAATCAATAAGCACAGGAAATAAAGCTTTAAGAACAAAACGAGCGTGTTGGTAACGGTAATTAGACATGATCAAGATACATAGAAAGGGGGGACGGACAACGAAGTCTTCCTGTGGAAGACTTCGTTGTCCGTCCCCCCTTTCTATGTATCTTCCTCATGTCTAAATAAAGCTATATCAGAACTAGCACCGACGCGCTATTTGTTACGGGTGCAATGCAGTAGAGTAGATTTATTTTTAGAGCGCAGCTCTTAGGGGCCCGTTCCCGGCTTGAGCGGCGTCGCCGTCGCCGTCGGCGTCGGCGTAACCAAGGTCATCCCAAGGTCACGTGACCCCCAAGGTCACGTGACCCCTCCCAAGGTCATCTCAAGGTCACGTGACCCCCTGAAGGTCACGTGACCCCTCGAGGTCACGTGACCCCTTCCAAGGTCATCTCAAGGTCACGTGACCCCAAGATGACCCACGTGACCCTTTGAAGGTCACGTGACCCCCAAGTCACGTGACCCCTCTGAGGTCACGTGACCCCCGAGGTCACGTGGTCGCCTTCCCAAGGTCACGTGACCCCCGAGGTCATCTCAAGGTCACGTGACCCCACGTGACCCCCAGGTCACGTGACCCCTCTGAGGTCACGTGACCCCCCGAGGTTACGTGACCCCTCCAGGTCACGTGACCCCCAAGGTCACGTGGGGGTCACCTTTGGGGTCACGTGGCCTTGAGGTCACCCCCAGGTCACGCCTCCCCGAGGTCACGTGACCCCCTCCCCGAAGTCACGTGACATCCCCCCCCCGGAGCATATTAAAGAATGAGGGGAGGAGGAGGAGAAGGGGGAGGGGTCTACCCTCCCCTCAGTACCCTTCACTCCTCCTCCTCAAGAGCTGCGCTCCAATTCGGCGTTACAGGGATTTGTAAACGGCTTTCACTTTTTTAATTTTTTTTTATAACACTAATTTCAGTGTGTAATGAGTAAACTCAAAAGAATTTCTATTAATTGGGTAACGATATACCTCGCTTGAATTTGTAATGAGTAAACTCAAAAGAATTTATATTGATTGGGTAAAGATAAACTTCACTTGAATTTGTAATGAGTAAATTCCAAAGAATAGATATGGAGTGGGTAATGATAACACTCATCGAACGATGAGTTTCTTATGAGTTTCATTTGACTCTATAAAAACACATTAGAAGCTCAATTGAAACTCATTGTTCATTTTTGTGAGGGGAGGCGCTGAAGGATGGTCGTTGGAGGCTGTATCGGGGGTGAGGCCTACGGTCCGCTCGGCCTGAGATGAAGTGGGGCTAGTAGAGCAACGCTCACAACCGGCATGCTCTGAGGAACGTAGTCCAATGCGGACGAAGCGTTGAGGTGTCCAAGCGCAGCCGGTCGCGATACGACGAAGTCGGGCCTCGGCCGCCCGCGGATATCGAGTTGGGACCGCGCACCCAGGTAACCGGGTGGACAGGCGCCGCCTGGCCTCGGTGCGGAGGGGGGGGGGGGGGGGGGGGGTGGTGTGGTGTCCACGTTTGTGTCCGAGCCGGAGGTTGAATCATTCAAAAGGCGTAGCAGCCGCTGACCGGCCGAAGGGTAAGACAATGACGCCCTTGCCAGCCGGTGTGCCGCTCCGTTGCCCTGGATACCCACGGGACCAGGAACCCAGGCAACCATGACCTTTAGAGTTGGCCACAGAATCAACTGGAGCCCCGCAACGGCCGCGCGGATGAAGGAAACTGTTGTAGATCAAGGGGAGGCCGATGAATGGCATCTGCTGACAGCTTCCGTAGAGTCGGAATGCAAGATAATTTCTGTGGGTGTGAGCCCTCCAGCGGCAGTGTCACGGAGCACCAGTTCCACTCCCAGGAGAAGCGCCCAGAGCTCTGTCTCAAGGGAGTCAAGCCCTGGCGGGAGCCGAATACTGGAGGGCAAACCTAAGGCCAGGCAGCACGCAGTGGCCGCAGTGGAGCCAGACTCTGGGTCCGTAACCGTATCACAGTAGTATCGACGCACTTGAGGTCGTCGACGTTAGCAGTGCGTTCTTGTGCTGCGGCTTGGATTCTACGGCAACCGGAATGACTGCCTCCTGTGCGGGATGGTGTTGGCTTGCTGGCGACTGGCTCCACGGTGGCGGGGGTGTGGTGGGTGGGGGAGCCCCTTCAACGGGCCGCAGGCCGAGCAGCCTGAAAATGGAGCGGCCCGGTCTGGACCTTGAGGGGCGGAGGTGCTGCCCGAGGCTTGCCTCGTGTAGCAGGTCGCCAATGGTTTGGAGGCCTGCATGAGCTTGTAGCGTGTCAATCGGCGTAAAGTTCGGAAGGCCCGGGACTATACGCATGGCACACCGATTTAGAATCTCAAGGGCTTCATGTTACTTTCTGGCCAGACCCACGTGTTGGGCACCGTATATTATTTTGGCCTGGATCAGACTTCGAACCAACATGCGTAGAGTGTGGGTGTATGGTCGACGGAGGCTTTGATTTTGCTCAGCCATGTCTTAGGTGGTTCGTGCATGGAGAAGTCCACACCGACGATACGGAGCACGTCGGTGGCGTGAATGACGGTGCCTCCAAACTTGAGCTTAAAACACGATGCCGCCTCACGGCATGCTTTGGTGTTACCAGGGCCAGGGCCAGGGCCAGGGCCAGAAAAAAATTTCGGGGGGGGGGGGGGGGGGGTTTCGGGGACAACTGCGGCCATTTTGAAAATGTCTATTGTCTTATTTTCGCCTATGAACCATGTGCATCGGTGGCATATAATGGAGAGTTATAGCAAACCGGAGAACCGGTCCCGGTTTGGTACCCGGTAGCCGACCGGCGCCACTGCGCGTGCTCAGAGGTGGAGATTAAAATCGGCTGGCTGCAAGTGCACCGACCAGGGCCGTACGCAGAAAAAAAATTCGGGAGAGGGGGGGGGGGGGGGTCAGAACCCCCTAACCCCCCCCCCCCCCCCCTGGTTACGGCCCTGGGTGTTACCATAGATGGCGTATTGCGTTTTGTCTGGTGAAGGGCCGGGTCAGCCCTCTCTTAACAAGGAATCCATAGACAACGTCCAGGGCTTCCTGGGCCGCATCGCCTTGAGGACCGATGGGGCCACCCGTCGTCCATATTGTGATGTCGTACCAATATGGACGACGGGTGGCCCAATCGGTCCTTAAAAGGTAACTGCAAAGAAAAAAAGTCTATTTTTAAACAGCCTAATTGGGACACGCAGGTCACAAAACAAATTTTCTGCCAAAAACGAAATTTTTTACCGCAATATTTGTTGCGCGAGACTCATTTTAGTTTGGGGCTATTTCGTCCGCTTTAAATCGCGCGCCACAAAGTTGGTATTCTACGTCCGGAGTGACGTATAGCAGCCACTCCGCGCACGTCGAAAGAGCGGGAGTTTCAAATGTGGAAAAGTTGCGACTTTGACTAAATTATGTCCTGCGGCGTAAATATTGCTAGAAAAAAATTGTTTTTGCGCGGAAGATTTGTTTTGTGACATGCTTGTCCTAAATACGCTGTTTAAAAAAAAACACTTTTTTTCTTTGCAGTTACCCTTTAAAGCGACGCGGCCCAGGAAGCCCTGGACGTGGACCATGGGTTTTCGTTGAGATTTCCAAGAACAATGCCAGAGTGGAGCGCTCTTCTCGAAGAAATAGTAACAAGCAATAGTCTAGCTTTGTTCGAAACATGCCTTTCTCAACTATGTATGTAAACATTATTAAACAACTCTGGCTCAGTGTACTTCAGTTATGTGTGTGTCTGCAATAGTATAGAATTTATCTGTCTTCATGGGATGATTTGTAACTCTATGCCAACCTTGCTTGTGTTGACTTGTGACTGGGCAGTACAGTAATAGCTAACTTTTACTAGGTATCTCGACGAGAAGTTTGTTTTAGGGAGTGTCTAATATTTAATTGTGCGGATAATGTAAATTGCAGTGTTGCATCGAAATTGCGTTTGTTGCAAACGTCTTGATTTTTGTACATTCCTTCACCTCTGCACTCCTGTAACAGCCCCAGAAAGGGGCTAACAGTATGTTTAAATAAGAAATAAAAAATAAATAAAAAGAAAGAGCGAATCAGTGAGCAAAAAACGTGACCACGAGAAACCACGCACCTTGTTTCTCAAGCTGTGAGTGACTTTAGGCTACACGCAATTTTCTCCGAGAGTGCGTGAGGCAGTACGAAGACAAGGTACATGAGACACAAAAATAAAATAAACAGACAGGCTGCACCGGCTACGTGACACGTCTTACGCGGACTGCGCTTGCAGGAGTGCGATCGCAGGGCATCGAACCGAGATGAGATAAATCACCCGACCCCGGTGCCTCTGACTTTATCCCCTTCTACCCAACTAGAACGTCAAATTCCAAATTGATGCGCTACGGTAGCATTATAGCAGGCCACCGCTTACGAGTATAATAGATATAAAAATAAGCTCCTATACAATACATAAAAGAATAGCTTGATGTGTAAGGCACTTTGTTAACAATAAAAAACGTAAACAAGCAGTGTAATTGTTTTATTGGGAGCAGAGTTATTATTTATCAAAGGATATAGAAACAGAGACCAAACAAGCCCCTTAAGTGCTTTCGACGAGCTGAGCTCCTCGGCCACTCTCTGGCTAAAAATGCCGTGGACGAGCTCAGTCCGTCCAGTGGTTTTTTCGGTTGCCCTCAATTGCACGGACGAGCTCGGCTCGTCCGAGTAGTTTTGCGGCGTTAATCATAGATGGCAGCACTCTTGTTAGTTGCCCAACATTTTTTTCGCCTCCGCTGATTTTTGCGTAATAAACTTTTCAAATTTTATGTGTAAGAGTAGAGGAGTAACAATTCAAAATAAAAAAAATCTGGCAATTTTAGGTTACTTTTGAGAAAACAAATTGGCACTTGAGGGGCTAGTAAACGACAACAAAAAAATAAAATTCCGAGGACACATAAGCGCTTCTTACGAGTTGTGAATGCGATAGCATGAATATCTTTCTTCTGCTCCCTTAGTTCGTCTGCTGTGTACTGGCGTGGACGGCCACGATTCTCTACTGCCGAGGTAGCGGCCGACGGCCGAGCGAGCGCTCTCGCGCAGTGGCCGCGCCGCGCTTAGCTCGGCCGTGGAGCCTCTCCGGAGTTTGCCCGCGCAGACTCTGCGGCAAGGCGATCCCTCGTACCGGCGGCCGGGCCGCTGCGTGCGCTGCGATGGATGGATGGATGAATACGGCTGAGCCCTTTGGATCGGGCGGTAGCTTACGCCACCTAGCCATTTTGTTTTACCATTTAAGTTTAGAATATTTAAATGTGAAATCTATATTCACTCCGCTGTGCAAAGAAAGTGAAACTATGAAACCCCCTTGCCATCAGTGAATAAGAAAATACCTAGTTTTCTCTCGATTTCTGCCACCATTCACTTAATCTTTGCTTGGTAATCTCTACAGTCTTGAAATCCACTCTTCCTTCCCTGTCTCTAAAACCTAATGACTTTATTAAATCTATGTTGTCTTCGGTAGGCATTGGGTGAAGCCCTTTACAGTAGAGTATCAAGTGCTCAGCCGTCTCGTCCTCCTCTCCACAAGCAGTGCACACTGTATCCATTTCCTGGTACTTCACTCTGTATGTTCTGGTTCGCAGAACAACCGTCCTCGCCTCAAACAACAATGAGCTTCCCCTAGAATTGTCATAAATGCTTTCTCTGGCAATAACTGTTTTGTTTAATCTAAAGCTTTCCAGAGCCGTCTTTTCTGCATTCCCTCTAGCCAGCGATCTCTTTCTGCGGCCTTAAGTTTCTTCTTAACTGAGACTTGCTCTTCCGTATCTTCGCTATAGCCATGGAGAAGGCTTCTCAGGTGGCGTTCCTTGGAACTACGCCACGCGTGAGGCAATGGGAGCCTTGTTCCTTGAAGCTATGACGCGCACCAGCCAATGGGAGCCTATTCATAAGATCGCTGCTCCAGACGACAGGCTTCGCATCACTGCGAGAGGGGAGTCTAGGTGCCGTTTTGCGCGGCTTCAAAAGCGGATGACGTCGGTTCACTCCATAAGACAATTACTGGTTTCGCATTAAAAACATAAAAACAAATTAGACAAAGGCTCTAAGTTACAAATGTAGTCAAAAGTGAAGATGGTGAGCTGAGGATGTCAGCATAGGTTTACGGAGAGACACCGAGTGAATCTGCTAAAGCACTTTCACTTCACAGAACTAATAGTAAGCTGTTTGTTATCAAACATCACTCTGGTGGAACTGGGCCTGCGTACACGAACTCAGAGTTAAAATGCGATGTGCCTTCTTTTAAAAATAAAGCACGTAAAAAATGTATCCACTAGTCTGCGCTTGGTGCTGTCCCCTTTCTACTTTTTTCCTGTTTATTATATACGTTGTTTTAACGTGAACAATGATCAACTTGCCCCGTATTCAATATTTTTAAAAATACACTAATGTTTCGCTGATTTAAGGTTTCATACAGACATACTCATGTATATAAGATTGAGGAAGGTAAATTGAAAATTTACTGTGTTATATATATAGAAATGGTAGATTTTGAATTCTGACTGGTCGAACCATTATAGGATTTTGCTCGAGATAAACAAAATTGTTTCGTTCATCGTAATTACAATAATGTATTTATATCATGTGGCTCATAACCTGTTGACCGCTGCCATAACTATTAATGCAATCAAAACAAGAATCAGTCGAGACACATTTGTACGCTGATAAAGTAGGATTCTTAAATCACTTCTGCGAAAGGAGAGACTTAGAAAACAAGCGCAGTAGAGGGGCTGTATTTATTTATATATTTAAATACCTTACACCTCAAGGAGCATTATAAAGGGGGGGGGGGGGGGGGGGGGGTAGGGGTTACAAAGCAGAATAAATCGTAAATATTGAACACAGAAACAACAAAATCATCCACACTTAAGTACACATGCATCAAGGGCTCCAAAAGTTGTTAAATCTTGGCGAAAAAGAGCTTGATTACTTCGGCAAACAATGTTATCGGACAAGTCGTTCCAGTCAGCAACGGCATGTGGCAAAAGCGAGCAGAAAAATAAGGATGTCTTACAAGAGATAAGTTTAATCTTCCATGAGTTACATATACTTCTTCATCAGTTTTATAGAACTCGTTTTTGATCGGCACAAAATTTTCTGAGTTATAAAAGAATTAATATATATTCAAAAAAAAAAAAAGTGAAAGCCGTTTACAACTCCCTGTAACGCCGAATTGGAGCGCAGCTCTTGAGGAGGAGGAGGGGAGGGTACTGAGGGCCACGTGTTCTCGGGGGTGGGGGGGGGGGGTCACGTGACCCCCCCCCCGAGGGCACGTGACCTTGGTGGGGTCACGTGGGGGCAAACACGTGCCCCCTCAGAGGTCACGTGACCTCGGGAGGGGGTCACGTGACCTCGGGGTGTCACGTGACTCCCCAGGTCACGTGACACCCCGGCTATTGATGGGGAAAAATTTCCCCATCAATAGCGGAAAAAATTTCCCCGCTAAATCTAGCGGAAGTTTTCCGGTAGATTTAGCGGGGAAATTTTTTCCGCTAGATTTAGTGGGGAAATTTTTTCCGCTAGATTTAGCGGGGAAATTTTTCCACTAGATTTAGCGGGGAAAGGTTTCCGCTAGATTTAGCGGGGAAATTTTTTCCGCTATTGATGGGGAAATATTTCCGCTAGATTTAGCGGGGAAATTTTTTCCGCTAGATTTAGCGGGGAAATTTTTTCCGCTAGATTTAGCGGGGAAATTTTTCCGCTAGATTTAGCGGGGAAATTTTTTCCGCTAGATTTAGCGGGGAAATTTACCCATAATGCACCGCGCGGTTACGCCGACGGCGACGCCGTTCAAGCCGGAAACGGGCGCCTAAGAGCTGCGCTCTAAAAGTGAAAGCCGTTTACAAATCCCTGTAACGCCGAATTGGAGCGCAGCTCTTGAGGAGGAGGAGTGAAGGGTACTGAGGGGAGGGTAGACCCCTCCTCCTCCTCCTCCTCCCCTCATTCTTTAATATGCTCCGGGGGGGGGGGGGGTCACGTGACTTCGGGGAGGGGGGTCACGTGACCTCGGGGAGGCGTGACCTGGGGGTCACGTGACCTTGGGTGTCACATGGGGGTCACCTCAAGGTCACGTGACCCCCTAAGGTGACCCCCTCGTGACATCAGGGGGTCACGTGACCTTGGGAGTCACGTGACCTGGAGGGGTCACGTGACCTCGGGGGGTCACGTGACCTCAGGGGGGTCGCAATCTGAGGGGGTCACGTGACCTCAGAGGGGTCACGTGACCTGGGGGGTCACCTTGGGGTCACGTGACCTTGGGGAGGAGACCACGTGACCTCAGAGGGGTGACTTGGGGGTCACGTGACCTTGGGGGACACGTGGGGTCATCCTGGGGCCACGTGACCTTGAGATGACCTTGGGAGGGGTCACGTGATCCCAAGATGACCCCACGCGACCCCCAAGGTCACGTGACCTTGGGGGTCACGTGACCTTCAGGGGGTCACGTGGGGTCACGTGACCTTGAGATGACCTTGGGGGTCACGTGACCTTGGGATGACCTTGGTTACGCCGACGGCGACGGCGACGGCGACGCCGACGCCGCTCAAGCCGGGAACGGGCCCCTAAGAGCTGCGCTCTAAAATGTCAATGTTTGTATTTGGAATAGGCGTAAAAATGGTTAATTGCTCGGTTCACACCTATATTTTTTACACCCGGTAAACTGCTTCTGACACTAAGTTAAAACATTTATTGTGTAATCAAAGTTTATTAATACGGCAGTGGCATAAATGCATCATTCCATCTTTTCCAATCGTAATCTACGATTTGCAATATTAAGAATTTTGTTTTTATGAACGAAAAAAATGTAAAATTGCAAATCTTAAAATAAAACAAATTGACGATAACATAGAAATAAGTTGAAAATATAGAGCGGTCACCCTCCGTTTTATCTTACTTGAAAACGGCCAGTGATTAATCCTCTATGTCTGAGATGTTCGCTGTCAAATGAAATTCAATGTTTTTATTTTTTTTTATAGCCAGGGCTGCTTAAACTGTTCAAACGTTGAAATCGCAAATTATGTCGTGAAACCAGGAATTTTCTATATCAAGGTGCCACTTACATGCTACTCGACAGTTAAGCCTGTTCTAAGTGATCGTTGTGCAAAACCTTACACTAATGAAATCAAATTAATTTTCTCATTCTGACGCAAGAAAGCGTGATCATGACTCGATTTATCCGTGCTGTACTCGGTTGATTTCAAGCTTGCAGCGCGTTAAAGCTATGTGCTCGACGAACCAATCAACCTGCTGATCTCTCTCTTGCCCTCTCTCTTTCTCTGCGCATGGGCATGGGCGGCAGGGCGATCACGTGGCAAGAGGGAAACCTATGACCGGCTCATCGAGCTTGTAGCTTCCACCACACTGTCAGCTTAAAGGTGAACCGACTATAAGCGGCCTTCGATCCATTCCGTTCCTATGTCGCAACCCGTACGGGCTACGCAAGCCGATGAGAACGAGTGCTTTAATGTTCATTTCCCACGGCAATTCAATGAAGGAAACTGATTACTAAGCAGCATTTTACGAAGAGAATGGCTGATCTTGATTGCCAAAGAGTAGCTTGTGTTCGGTTTCATTATAGAATTTGCCCAGCGTAAAATATTGGCTAGGTACACGCAGCAGAGCGCGTTGGATGGAGTACAGTTCACACGGAAATAATGTTTTTCTGTGTTTTTATTCCTTCCGTGTGAAATATTGGCTAGGTTTAACATTAGGCAGGAACCGGATTGACAAAATACAAAGTAAAAATAGAACAACGAAGACGTCTTTTTATACAAGGACTGATCAGTTTCGCTCATTCCCACTCTGTACGGATCACAGGGAGGACTGAGGAATGCAGTAGTTTAGATGAGTGCTATTATTTTAAGGCTTTAGATAGTAACGATGTCAACTCACGCCAGTGCTTCACGCTCCGTCAGGTATTTGGAAAAGGCTTCGACAGCAGTGATCTTACTATGGATTTTGTATTTGTTGGAAACAGTGAGACCCGTGGTAGGTGACCTTCCTCACGTTCGCGTGGATTCGGGACTCATCGCTGGAACACGCGTACAAGTCGCCGAGAAAGAGGTCGAAGCCTTCTTGGGAATTCCTTACGCGGTGCCGCCGATTGGCGAACTCCGCTTTAAAAAGCCACAACCAATCCTGCCATGGAATGGAACCTACAACGCTTCAAGTAAGCCGTCTCCGTGTTGGCAGTTGGACCTTCATTTTATAGAAAATGGTGCTCTTAATTATTCGAGTGCATCGGAGGACTGTCTTTATCTGAACATCTGGAGGCCCGTGTCTCCATGTATGAAGACGAACTCATGTGACAAAAAGCTCCCTGTCGTTGTTTTTATACACGGTGGAGCATTCCAGTGGGGTGACTCGTCTCTCTTCTTGTACGACCCGGCGAACTTTGTGGCCATGTCCGATGTTGTGTTTGTGACCTTTAACTACCGGCTAAGCATATTAGGGTTTCTCTCACTCGAAATACCTGCGTTGCCTGGCAACATCGGTCTTTGGGATCAGAACCTGGTGCTCAAGTGGGTACAAAAGAACATTGCCAACTTTGGAGGTGATCCGAACGAAGTGACTCTCAGCGGCCAGAGTGCCGGTGCTATCTCCGTGGGACTTCACGCAATTTCTCCGCACAGCCAGGGCCTTTTTAAGAGGGCTATTCTACAGAGCGGAACGCAGCTTTCAACCGTCTTTGGCGTGTCGAACAGGGGTACTGCTAAAAATACCGCCATCACGGCTGCTTTGGGATGCTTCCAAAACGGAAAAACCATGAAAGAGCAGCTGAACCAAGTGGCAAATTGCTTGACGAAGCTGGAGCCAAAATTTATTTTTGACACGCTAAAATCACAAGATATGATCCAACAGCTGTTCATGCCAGTGGACGGAGATGACTTCCTTCCTGATGACTTATTATCTAATCAGAAATGGAACGGGCTATTCTTCAAAGAAATCTTAATAGGCAGTTTTGCGAACGAAGGTACACTCTTCATCAATCACTTGAATTACAGGATTCCGTCTTTATTCAAAATTTTCACTGGTGACTATAGAATAGCTTCCATAGTCGCCCTAGGGCATATTTTCGATATTTCGTTGGCACTTCGAAAACGAATCGTCCAAGCCTACTTCGGTGATGAGGGGCGACATGAGCTCGAGGAAGTGGCAGTAATTTTAAGCGAAATGTTTGGTGATGCCATTTTCTACTGTCCAACTCAGATATTTGCTGATGCCACTGCTAAGCTGGGAATAACCACGTACAGATACCTGTTCGACTACAGGCCGTCTTACAGCTTCTGGCCTGAGTGGACTGGGGCTTCTCACGGTGACGAGCTCCTGTTCACACTTGGATCACTGCCTTTCCTGAAAGATGAATCCAGATACACCGAGCCCATGGGAGAAACGGCACGAGCGTTTTTCTCTCAGCTAAATTTCACGACTGAAGAAGAAACCTTCATGAAACAACTTGTGAGCACATGGAACTCATTTGTCCAAACAGGGTAAGGATGTTTGAATTACATAAAAATTGTCATTACGATACTAAGTGACGCTTAAAATATTTCTGAAATCTCCGGTGATCGAAGTAGCACATGACTGAAAATTGGCAGTCGTATATTAATATCAGCAACCACGAAAATAAAGGCCCGTTCACACTCTTGCGACAGAGTAAGACCGAGAGAGAACATACCGGTTTTTAAGCCTCTAAGGACCAGCTCCGCTGCATCGCATCCGGTCCTAAGAAGCCGCAAGAGGCTTAAAAACCGTTCTGGTCTCTCTCGGTCGTACTCGGTCGCAAGAGTGTGAACGGGCTTTAAGGCGGTTTCGTTTGAGGCATAAAATAATGCATACATTCTTTTTATATACACTACAGTCACTGATAGCTCAACAAACGCACTGCGTGACTAAAGCTATTTTAACAGAATAGCGTATGTTAAGCCGTGTGCTAAACCCTGCGATAAACCTTCTCTCATACTGCGAAATCCCCATTCATCGCGTCAGAAAGAAAAAGTGATATATTGTAAACAGACTGTTTAATATTGGTTAATTTGAAACTTCAAACTAACAAGAGAGTAGCAGAATATCAACAGGAGAATAAATTTGTGATAATATGTTTCCTGCGTATTGCCCAAAACCGTTTGAAACCTTTAAACGTTCTTAAACGTGCAATGAATCTTTCCATTGTTCATTTTAAGCTACGTTTTTTGTATATTATATTAAACACACTCCTTCGGGAATAAAGCCAGGGTTCGAATCAGTGCCATTTCTCTGGAGCAGACTTGTACACGTTACCCCCAAAAACAAGAAAAAAAAAGCCTTGATACTTTTTGCTTAAAGCTGAGTGAGTGTCGCCAACACACCCAATCCCTCTCGGGGGGAAAAAAATAAAAAAAATAAAAAGGGCGCTGTTTAAATACATTACTCTGAAGAGGCTGGATAAGGTCATTTTTCATATCAGGACGTAGTCTCGAATGTACCACACACACACACACACAAAAAAAAAAAGTACCCAGGCTAAGTGGCCTACCAATCCTCAGGGACCCGTGCTAAGAGTTTTTTTCTTTTTTTTTCAAAAAAAAAACAAAAAACATTGCCCAGATTTGAGCAACTCCAACACATCTGAGCCCCCCCCCCCCCCCCCCCCCCACAAAAAAAAAATATAAATAAATTAAGAAAAATTGTAATGGGTAATTTTTAATCGATTACAGCAAGAAACTCATTCAATTAAAAGAATCGTTACTCCTTAAACGAAGTAATTGAAGCGTTACAAATTTACACTAAGATGTAATCAATTACAAGTAATCCATTACTTGTAACGCGTTACGTACAAGTCTGCCCTGGCGTAAAAAGCAGCGTATCTTTTTTGCTTTTCTTGGTAACACTTCTCCGTCAAAGCTTTGAGCGTGTTCCAAACATTCGCTTTATGAGAAAAATAGAGGTTGCTAATATTGATCTCAGTTAAAATAAATTACCGAGCCGAATTGACAGCCTATCAATGTATCACTATCTGTGTGTGTTTAAACGCTCGATCAAGTGTTTAGAACCTGGATTTTTTTAGGACAGGTTTAATAATTACCCATT